>NW_011494919.1:3440527-3462119 GCF_000754665.1 Bison bison bison | reverse complement strand
ATCACCCGAACCACCCAGGAACCCAGAACATTACCATAGCCCAGTATTTCTGTACAAATAGCCCTCTGTTATCTTTTGAACTCTTTTCTTCTTTCTCTCCATAGCAAATGTCAGGACCCTTTATACATGTATGTTGGTGTCTTGATTGCAAAAGTGATCCCAATTTTTCCCTCAACCCCATATTCATGCTTTTGCAAAGTGACTTTGCGGCTTCTCTCTGTAAGAGGCAAAGCCCATTTCTTCATATCCTGCATCTGGACTGTCCTGTGATTTCCTGTGTTTTTGAAGTGCTGGTCTGCAACTTTCAAGTGGCTTGCCTGATTCTGTTCTCTCACTTGGGTACCTCCCTCCCTTGTGACAAGAAACTAATCTGAGGGAAAACACAGATCATTTGGAGAAGAGCCCATTTTCTCAGCTAAGGATATTCTAGACAAACCTACAGGCAGCCAAGCCCCAAATACATGAAAAACAAACAAACAAAAACATAGACAAATTTAGCAGGGTTGCCTACTTAATACACAGACAAATGCAGACACATGAATGAGTCCAGTCAAAATTAGTAAAGCTACCCAGATGATCCATAGACTCATAAGAATTGATTATATAAATTTCATCCTGCATTGAAGGGGAAAGTGAAATAGTATTATTTTCTGAGGGTATTCATTTATTGTATTTCTCTTACAAAAATTTACCAGACTATTTCCTATTATCTTCACTTTATGTGTACAATGGATAACTCTAGTTTTTTTGTGGTTTTTACGGTTAGCTATACTCTCACTGTTGTTCAGTCACAGTTGTGGCTGACTCTGCAACCCCACGGACTGCTGCAAGCCATGGCTTCCCTGTTCTTGACCATTTACCTTTACCATCTCCCAGAGTTTGCTCAAACTCATGTCCATTGAGTCAGTGATGCCATCCAACCATCTCATCCTCTGTTGCCCCTTCTTATCCTCCCTTCAGTCTTTTCCAGCATCAGGGTTTTTTCCCAGTGAGTTGGTTCACTGCATCAGGTGGCCAAAGTACTGGAGCTTCAGCTTCAGCATCAGTCCTTCCAATGAATATTCAGGGTTGATTTCCTTTAGGATTGACTGGTTGGATCTCCTTGTAGACCAAGGGACTCTCAAGAATCCTCTCCAACAACATAGTTTGAAAGCATCAGTTCTTTTGTGCTCAGCCTTCTTTATGGTCCAACTCTCATATTCATACATGACTACTGGAAAAACCACAGCTTTGACTATATGGATGTTTGTCAGCAAAGTGATGTCTCTATTTTTTACTACACTGTCTAGGTTTGTCATAGCTTTTCTTCCAAGAAGCAAGCATCTTTTATTTTCATGTAGTTGTCGATGTCCACAGTGATTTTGAAGCCCCAAAAGCCTATGATAGGTGATTTACATGAGAAATTTTAAATAACTTTTACACAGAATTAATGTTTCCAGAAAAAAAAAAAAAAAATGTCATGTGCATTTGGAAATTGCTCCTTGAAAATGACTAGAAAACACAAAGAGAACCTGAAATTACTACAAGTAGAAATAAATACAGGCCTACAGGCATACACACATACTTACATCATGTCTAATGGGAGTTACTAAACAATCACATGCCTGGTAACTGGTGGGAGAAGTAATAAAGCTGCACTGTCCTTAATTATCACCACAGCTATAACTAGGAGCATGTTTTATGAATCATGTAAAAGTACAGGGGACTTCCCTGATGATCTAGTGGCTAAGATTCCAAGCTCCCAATGCAGGGGGCCTGGGTTTGATCCCTGGTCAGGGAATATACCCTGCATACTCCAACTAAAAATGCAGTTTTCTTTATAGTATTTAGTCCCTCCTCCTCCTTCCCTATGTAAGAAAAAAGTAAAACAATGTATGTAGGCACTAACCACTTAGTACTTTGCATATCAGCACCAATATAAACTGAGGTATCTTCACTGATAATAAACTCAGGGTCATTCCACACAGGCACTGAAAAAATTGTTTAATCTTCCATAATAGTGATGGCTGCCCTAGGATTTCTCTATTGGAACAGAATACAATTGAAAGTGGGCAGGGGGACCATGAAAATCATTTGCATGAATCTAATATTTTGATTTTTGAGTATGCATGTGATGTGTCATGGTAGGGAGAGATCATCTCTTGTGTGGACATAGGTTTGCACAAAAATCACAATGCTTTTGCTTATGTCATCTCTTTGGAAGAGTACTGAATTAGGTTAATAGAGATCAGGGGTGGTATAGCTAATATAAACTTTTTTTTTTTTTGGCTACCTTTATCATGAGAAGAAAAGTAGAATAGGTACTAAGAAAAGGCCTTTGACAATTGGATGCTCTTGGCCAGTTGGATAAGTAACTTACATCAAGGAGTGTCCCTTCCTCCTCCAGTGCAAAACTATTTTATTGCTGCAGGCATAGGTATCTGATATCAGGATGAATCTCACCAAATAGAATATGTCAAAATTCAACCTCAAAAATATATGGATTGAATCACCCTTCAAGAGGAGATCTGTAAAATAAACCTTTTCCACCAGCCAGTCCAACTACTGGATGGTTACTTTACATTCTGTACCTTCCTTATCTTTTCATGCTGCCTTGTAGAAACTTCCTAATTTGTCACATTTTCTGTACACAGTGAACTGAAATTATTTGGGCCTGTCTTTCCATCACAAACTGATATTATCAAAGTCTAGGACTGCCTCATTCATTTTTATATTGCAGTATGTGGTAAATTTTGGAGCCTCCAGATATACTTTACACTGAACCAAAGAATAAAGTGGGAAAGAAGGAGGAAGAGGAAAAATAATAGATGCTACCAGTAATGCAAAAAAGGTAACTTGTTAGCAGCTATTTAAGTATTAATTTAAAATAATGCTTATTTATTTTATACAAAGGGAAATTTAGAAATCATAATGTAGTATAAAAAGATACTAAAGAAAATTTGTATTATTTTCACATGTAAATACTAAATTTCAGAATACATTTTTAAAATTATGTTTTATATATATATATATATATTTTCTTGTAGTGGGTTAGTCACTCTTTCATGTCTAACTCTTTGAGACCCTAGGGACTGTAGCCTGCCAGGCTCCTCCATCCACGGAATTCTTCAGGAAGGAATACTGGAGTGTAAAACCATTCCTTTCTCCAAGGGATCTTCCCAACCCAGGGATCGAACCTGGGTCCCCTGTACTGTGGGGACCCAGATTCTTTACCGTTTGAGTCACCAGGGCTATCTACATCCATTCAGCTTTATAAAAATCAAGCAGACTACAAGTTTCCTTGGATCATTTGAACTTGTGAGGCAAGAAACCAGACTATCAAAAATATCAAAGAACCAATAAAAACCATTTTTGGTTTGAAGTAATTAAATCTTAAAAACAAAATGCTGCTTCTGATATTGAATAACTTTTCATGGTTGGGCTGCCAGTTAAGCTTTCACTTTGTTCCTGAAGGCCTCAGGCACACAATCTGCTGTCTTCTTTTCTCACTGGCCCCCAACACATACTGATCCCACCTGGTTTCCTGTTTTGCTTAAGCCTGCAGCAGATTAGAATGCTGTGTCTTCAGCTTTTCCATTTTTTATGAGTTTGTAAAGATAACACTGAGACAATTGTAATTTAAACCAGCTTACAATTACTTCATGAAAGGAGACAATGGAGAGAAAAGAAATAAACTATCTTAATAATTAAGAAATAAGGAAGGAAATTTTAAGTCTCTATTATTTAACAAAACTCTCATTATTTTTTTTTAGAGCCTATACTTCTTGTTTCTTTCAGACAGTATCCTGAACATTTCAAAGATTTCTTGATGTTCCTCTATAACAATATGTTAGAATTTCTTTCTACCTCTTCAGTACTGTGCAGGCAGAATTCTAATGCTATTCCTCTCCCCACAAGATTGCTTCACCTTTGTTTTTCAGTCAAACACTAATGTAGGTACTATTGGGAAGTAACTTTGCTGATGAAGAAGAGGAAGAAGGAAGTCACTTCATGTCCAACTCTTTAAGACCCAATGGACCATAGCCTACCAGGTTCCTCTGTCCGTGGGATTCTTCAGGCAAGAATACTGGAGTGAGTTGCCGTAACCTCCACCATGGGATCTTCTCAACCCAGGATTGAACCTGTGTATCTTGAGTTTCCTGCATTGGCAGACAGGTTCTTTACCACTAGTGCCACCTGGAAAAGTGGGCATAGATGAATACTATATTAAGGTTATTAGCTGACAACACAATAGGGAGATTATTTTTGATAATCTAGGGGGACCTTTTGCAATCACAGGTGCCTTTAAAAAGCAGGACAGAAGGCAGAAGAGTTAGCTCAAGGGGTATGTATAGAGGTCAGGAAAGATGACACAGAAGGAGAAGTAGCAGTTGGTAAGCAGATCATGTGAAAGTATGACAAGAAAAACACGCAGCCTTTTGAAGCAAACATCAGCTGGAAATGGAAACCTCAGTTCCATAACTGCAACATCAGCAACAGTCTGGTCAACAACTTAAATGAACTTATGAACAGGTTCTCTTCAGTGCGTCTCATAGGACCATACTCAGCTGATTCCTTGATTCCGGCTTCATGAAATCAAGAGCAGAGGAACCAAATATACTAACCTTAACGCTTGACTTACAGAATTATGAGATAATAAATTTTTTTCATTTGAAGTCAGGAAGTGTGCAGTGACTTTTATGAATACAGAGGAAATCTAATATAATACAAGTATTGAAGTCTTGCACCCAATTATCGGTAAACTGAGACCCTTGGTTGTGCATTCTCTAGTATTACATACACATAAACAGTGAACTAGAAACATTTAACTTGGTATTTGTGAATTTGTATATAATTCAACAAGATGAGAATTTGCCTTCAGAAGGCACAAAATTGTTTCAATGGATGCACATTTCTGCATGTTCATTTTTATTTTATTTTTAATTAGAAATGGACACTTCAGACTAAAATTATTAGAAACCCCCATTGAGTAAATGAGGAAAAGAAAGCCAGGCACCAGAAAAACAATGTCAAATTTGTTGCAAAACAACAATTCAGCAAAATATGATATGTGTATGTGTGTGTGTGTAAATGGAAAAGGAAAGGCTTAAATGAGTAAGACCAGATTTTAAAAGCCCTTCAATCCTTTATGAAACAATTGAGAGTGCATTTGTCACCTATTTGTCACTGTCAGTCACAGTCAATAGGAAACAAAGAAGACTTGGTGTCTGTGTTGTGGATATTCAGTCCAGTGGGAAGTCTGAAGTTTAGTGACACCATCATTCTAGGAAGTATTATCACAATCTATGCAGTCTAGACAAGGCCATGTCAATCAATTTCAGACATTTAACCTTTAACCTATACACAACAGGAAGCTGTTGCACGATTCCACTTCAGATCTTAACATTTCCTTTGGGGAAAAAGGTGGCATGATCAGATGATGTCATAGAGAAATCATTCTGATTACTGTGGTGTTAAACAGTTGGGGAAGGTGAGTCTAGATGGCAGGAAACCTGCAAAAAGTTATTATGATAAATGAATAAGAGATGAGAAAAAAATTAAAAACAAAATTCAATGATAAATAAAACAAGGGGTGAATTGAGCAGATTTTTTTTTAAAGAAAATAACAACTGACTTAGAAAATTACTGGATGTGGGGAAAAGAATATAAGATGATGATTAGCAACTAGTTGAGAAGTTGTTTTCATCAACAGGGATATATAGAGGGAAATTTCAAAAGAATATTAATATTAAACATTAAATTTTTCTAATTGAAATTTCTATGAGGCATGAAAGTAATGATGTTCAATAGTTGTGCAAAGTCAAATAAATATCTCCTCAAAATATGTGTACCCTAAGCCCCAGACATGTGAAAGTTAATTTACATGGCAAAAGGAAATTTGGAAACAGAATTATACGAAAGCATTTGAGATGGGGTGATTATCCTGGATCACCTGGGGAGTCCTAGCATAATTACAAGTGTCCTTAAATGAGGGAGGCAGATCGGAGTGAGCTGTAAGAGATGTGACAACAGAAGCAAAAGGTTGGTGTAATGTGGAGAAAGAGCCAGGACTCAAGGAATCCCAAAGGGACCAGCACCACCAACACCTTGATTTTAGTCCAGTCAGACTGGTTTTGGACTTTGGACATCTTGTAAGATAACAGATAACACGCTTTAAACCACTAAGTCTGTGGTAGGTAGTTACAGCAGCAATGAAAGAATATAGCAGAGATACATGTAATTTGAACATAGATCTGGGCAATGGGGAGATATGAGTGATTCATATCTCAACCCCCCAGACCCTCACCAACAAATCCCCATTACAAGTGTGGTTATACAGTTTAAGATACAAATGTATGCTCTAACGAACTCATGTGATTTACAAGCAGTGAGTCTACTCTCAGTTCCCTTCTCCTCCATGACACCCTTATCCCTAGGAAAAACAAACACACAATAAAAAACAAAATAAAGCCAAAAGTTATTTGAAATCAGCAGCTTTTAAAATTTTCCCATGAAACTGAAATCCATTAAAAAAGATTATGCTAGAATGATGTGTAGAGGTGGGGATACTGTTCAGGACAGAAAATATAGCGCCTGAGGATGGCAAAGAAGAGAGATTTTGGATTTCAATAGATATGGAAAGGGTCCAAGAATGTTGGAAGCATTCACGTGGTTCTCTGAAGTATGTTGAGAAGGGAACAAGTACTCACAGGGAAAGGCTATGTGGGATATCTCTATAGAATCTAGTGCCAGAATTCTGAGGCTTGGCAGCTTCCCAACTATTGTTTACAGCCTGAACAGAAGATTTCAAGGATCCATGTGGGCTGGGACAATGAATAAATTACTTGGATTCTTCTCTTTTCTTTAAAGCATATAAACTTCCCAGATTTTGAGCAGGTAGGGAAAAGATACATGAACCACATAAATGGTTGAGATATATTTTCTTACTAGCTGTTTGGGATAGGAATTAGAAGCTGGGTTTATGATTTGTTTTAATTGAGGGACTTCCCTAGCGGTCTAGCGGTTAAGACTCTGCCGTCCAATGCAGGCGCTTCCCTGGTGGCTCAGGTGTAAAGAAACTGCCTGCAATGCAGGAGACCGAAGTTCCATCCCTGGGTTGGGAAGATGACCTGGAGAAGGAAATGGCAATGCACTCAAGTATTCTTGCCTGGAGAATTCCATGGACAGAGGACCCTGATGGGCTACAGTCCATGGGATCACAAAGAGTCCTTCATGCCTCATGGACAAAAAATCAAAACATAAAACAGAAACACTATAATAACAAAATTCAATTAAGACTTAAAAAATAAAATATTGAAAACAGTAATTCTTGCAAACCTTTTCTTCTGAAATAAGTCGGTCCACTTACAGAACAGAAAATAATTTATAAACTATTAAAATTAATAGGAGAGTTCAGCACAATTAATGGACACAGGATCAGTGCACAAATTCACTGAATTTCTACATACCAGCAATACTTTATATAAACAAATGTTTATAAAATATTTTTGCAAGTATTTAATATTTACAATAGACACAAAACATTCAAGATATACAGGAATGAATTTTATAGACAATGAAGAAGCTATTTTTGGAGAGAAATATAAATTTATTAAAAACATTAAAGAAATGTGAATATAATATTGATGTATTAGAAAACTCAATGTCTTAAAAAGATAACCATTCTCTCCAAACTGATTTGCTAAGAAAAAAATTTCAAACAACAAAAAAAATTGCAAAATAGCTCTCCATGGAGCATGAAACATACAGCACCAAGAACAAAGAAGAGCCAAAATCTATTTCTGAAAATGATCAGTATTAGGAATTTGCTCAACAGATGTTATGACTAACTGTAAAGCTACAAAATAATATATAAAAGTTTGATATAAGAATTTATAATTCTTATTATAAATAAGACAATGGCATAGAATAGAAAAGAAAACAGTAGATAGAAGCATATATAAAACCTTGATTTATGATGTAGTAAAATGGCATATCACTGAGAGTGATGATCTAGTCAGCAAATAGTGATTGGATGATTAATTTTTCTACTGGGGAAAAGAAATGAAAAGGTAATTCTCACCTCACATTACACACATATAAAAACAAATTAACATGAGATAGATTACCTAGATAAAAAGACAATGTTAAAATTAGTTCTATTTAAGAGAATATTATTATGGGCTTAAGATAGAGAAGCATTTCTTAAATAGAACACAAAAGTAAAATCATTTAAGATGCAAATTTGACTACATTAATATGAAAAACTTCTTTCTCAGTGCAATCTCAACCAAAACTCATTATTTTGTGAATATGAACACACTGTTTCTAAAGTTCACATGAACAGGCAAAAGACCTATAACAGTCAACCCAGCACTGAAAGACAGAACCTAAATTGGAGGACTAACCAAACCTACTTGATTGAAGACTTATTATGAAGCTGCAGTAATCAAGACAGTGTGGAACTGGTAAAAGGAGAGACACAAGGATAAATGGAACAGAAAAGAGGACCTAGAAATAGATCCCCCTAAATAAAGACAACTGTGGAGGATTAATGCCAGCATTGACATTTTTCTTCCCTCTTCAATCTACAGCAAGTAAATCACATATAACTCAACCAAGGTGCTTCTGCCCAACAGACCAGGATGCTGGAGAATTGCACACATCTGTCCCTCAAAGGTGGGTGAACCAGAACACGTAGAGGAGGCAGATTCAGGAGGACAGCAGGTGTGGTTCCTGTGAGCCTGGACCCCCAGCCCCTGTATCTGAGCCTGCAGCACCAGAGAATTTGGTAGCATCCGGCCGGGATGGGGACAGCACACAAAGCTCTGGCTTCTCTCATGACCAGGGTGAACTGGGAAGAGTGAGTCCCCCCATCCGGTCACAAAGGCTTCCACGACTCTGGCCCCAAACACAAAGTGGAGGTGCACATAAACCTGAGAAACTCAGACAAGGCAGAAGCATCTACGATTCTAGTTAATTTGAATATCTCCTCCCCCCGTCCTCTCCTCCTCCCATGGCAAGTGAGCCTGAGACTCAAGAGACTCTGGATAAGGTGGAAGTACCCAGTGTCCTGGTGCCTCAGGCAGCAACACCAATGAAACAGCAGCAGCAGCTTGTCAACAATGATCCAAGAGGCACGAGAAGCAATGAGTGCACGAGTTTTCCCCTCCAACAGAGGTGATGGAGGGTGGAAAGTACCAATTCTCGAATTCAACCAGAGGTAGCTCAGATAATAGAAACCAAAAATTTGTGCCATATCACCACCTACTTGAAATCAAAAGAATGGCTTCTAATTTCCAACCTGTTCAATCTTTAGAAATGAAGTGAAAAAAATTGTTTTTAAATTATCTAAAGAAATAACATGTGTCCTACTTCACATGTTCTGGCAGAGAACCAACTCATCAAACACCATGCAAAACCACAGCAACACTGAGTCATAAGGAAATAATGATTCTCCAGAAGACAAACTTAAAGTCATAGAATATTTAAATGTAACTGATAACAGAATTCAAAATATCTGTCATAAAGAAACTCAACAAGCTGTAAGAAAACTCAGAAAGGCAGTTCAATAAGCTAAGGAATAACAGTAATTAATAGAAATAATAGTTTACCACAGGAGTGAAATTTTAAAAATTATTAGAAAACACTGGGAATCCAGCAGACTATATGGAAGAGAGAATTCATGAGCTTGAAGATAGAAATAGAAATGAAACAGGTAGAAGAGAGAAAATTAATTTTTTTAAATGAGGAAATTATAAGAGAACTATTCAACTCATTTAATAAGGGCAACAGTAGAATTATAGGTATCCCAGGAGAAGGGAGCAGAGAGTTTATTAAAAAAAAAATTGTAATAACTGCAAATTCCCAAACCTGAAGGAAGAACTGAATTTACCAGTTTGTAAAGCTAAGAGAACAGCAGATTACCTCAGCATAAAAAGCTTTTCTTCAAGACATATTGCAAAAAGTCAATGACAAAGAGAATCTTAAAGGTAACTAGATTAGTTTTCCAGGCAAGACTACTGGAATGGGTTGCCATATCCTTCTCCAAGGGATCTTCCCAACCCAGGGATTGAACCCAGGTCTCCCACATGGCAGGCAGACGCTTTACCATCTGAGCCACCACAGAAGCCCAAAAAAAGAATGGTAACCTACAAAGGAACTCCAGTTAAGCTATCAGCAGATTTCTCAGCAGTATCTCTACAGGCTAGGAGTAAGTAGAATGACATTCTCAAAATACTGATGCATAAAAACTGTCAACCAAGAATACTCTAGCAAAGTTATCATTCAGAGATGAATGAGAAACACAGGTTTGCCAGACAAACAAAAGCTGAGGGAGTTCATTAACACTAGACCTGACTTAAAAGAAATGTTGAAAGGAGCTCCTCCACTAGAAACAAAAAGGTAAAAGTACACAAAACTCTGAGTAAGATGCTAGGTAGACAAACAGAATCAGAAAATTCCTAGCTTTATATCAGATAGACTTTTAAACATTTTATTATAATATAAAGGTTAAAAGCAGGGAAGCAGTAAAATTAACTACAGCTCTTTCAATTCTGTAACAAGTTCATAACGTAAGAAAGGATAATTTGAAACACCAAAACACAAAGAGGAAGAGGAAAAAGAAAACCAAAATCCATATAGTCAAATGAAGATAAGATGCTATCAACAGAAAAAAAAAATTTATATCTAAAAAATGTTTTATACATATGCAATGGTAAACATAAAACAAAAATCTAGAGCAAAGACCTGAAACACAATCCAAATTGGAAAGGCAAAAGTAAAACTGCCAGCATTTGTGGGCAATATACTTCTATATATAGGCAACCTAAAGACTTGAAGGAAATGGTAACCCACTCCAGTATTCTGGCGTGGAAAATCCCATGGACAGAGGAACCTGGTGGGCTACAGTCCATAGGGTCCACAAGAGTCAGACACAACTTAGCAACTAAACCACAACCAAAGACTTGACCCAAACACTATTAGAAACAATAAACAGATACAGTCAAGTTGAAGGTACAAATTCAACGTAAAAAATCAGTTGCATTTTCCTTATTTTATATCCTTGGATATGTTCCAGTGTCTCCTGGTTTGTAGCCTATGGGAACTTGAATAGAATTTGTATCCTAATGTTATGTGAAAATTGTTTAAATTTTGTTATGTCGAATTGGTTCATAGTGCTTTTTAGGCCTACTATACCCTGTACTTTTGTCTATTCATTCAACTAATTTTTGAGAGTTTGATATTGAAACTCCCAACAAAAAATCTTAATTTAACTACTTACAAAATAGTTGTAATATACAGTGGAACTATACGTAACTTTGTTCTGTATTTTCCATGTCTCCTGTAAATGTGTTATCATACTTTCATGATTGAAAAAATAAAACTTTTAAAAAATCAGTTGCATTTTATATGCTAACAATAAATTAACGGAAAGAGAAATTAAGAAAACAATCCCATTTAAAAGCACAAAAAAAAGAATAAAATAAGCTAGGAATAAATATAACCATCGTGCTGAAAAACTTGTACAATGAAAACTATGACATTGTTGAAGTAAATTGAAGAATACACAAATATATGTTAAGTTATCCCATACTTATGAATTGGAAGAATTAATATTGTTAAAATATCCATATCATCTAAAGCAGTCTACAGATTGAATGAAATCCCTATTAAATTCTCACTGACATTTTTCGCAGAAATAGAAAAAAATCTAAAATTTACAATACATGAAGAACCACAAAAGTCTCTGAACATCCAAAACAATCCTGAGACAAAAGGACAAAGCTGGAGGTGTCACAGTCCCTGATATCAAACTATATTACATAGCTGAAGTAACCAAAACAGCATGGTACTGGCAGATAAACAGATACATAGGTCAGTAGAAGAGAATTAAGAATCTCCAAATAAACCCACACCTATATGAACAATTAATTTATGACAAAGGAGCAAAGAACATACAAAAGAGAAAGAATAATCTCTTCAATAGTAGTGTTGAGACAACTGGACAGAAATATGCCAAAAAAATAAAAATAAATTAGACCACCATCTTACACCATATTCAAAACTCAAAAGGGATTAAAAACTTGAACGTAAGACCTGAAACCATAAAATTACGGATTGGTTAAAGCCACATTGAAAAACAGTATAAAAATTATGATAGATCCAGCACTTTCACTTCTAGATATCTGTCCAAAAATATGAAATCACTAATTTAAAAAAAACTATGCACTCCTATTTTTATTGTAACATTATTTACCATAGACAAATATGAAAAGCTGATGTACCTATGTACTTATCAATGAATAAATGGATAAAGATATGATAATTTTATACAATGGAATTCTACTCATCCACCAAAAAAAAAAAAAAAAGAAATCTTGCTATCTGTGAATCATGGATGGACCTTGACAGTATCATCCTAAGTGAAATAAGTCAGTGAGAAAGACAAAAACCTTGTAATTTCATTCATATGCAGGTTATGAAAAACAAATGAACAAGCCAAACAAAAAAAAAAACTACATAGATTCAGAGAACAGAGAAGTGGTTACCAGGGGGTAAGTGGTAGGTGGGGAGAGAAATGGTTAGAGGAGGTCAACTGTATGGTGACACATAGAAAATAAATTTTTGATGGTAAACATGCTGTAGTGTGTGCTGCTATTGCTAAGTCACTTCAATCGTGTCCGACTCTGTGCCACCCCATAGATGGAAGCCCACCAGGCTCCCCCTTCCCTGGGATTCTCCAGGCAAGAGCACTGGAGTGGGTTGCCATTTCCTTCTCCAATGAGTGAAAGTGAAAAGTGAAAGTGAAGTTGCTCAGTCGTGTCCGACTCTTAGCGACCCCACAGACTGTAGCCTAACAGGCTCCTCCATCCATGGGATTTTCCAAGCAAGAGTACTGGAGTGGGGTGCCATTGCCTTCTCCGAGTGTTTACAGAAGTAGAAATGTAATGTTGTACACATGAAACCAATGTTACCTTATAAAAATAAATACATATGTATGCATATATATATATATATATAAAATGTCAACATCTTCAACAGAGGATCGAAGACAATGTAACAAGTCAATAATAGTTTCTTCAACAAATGATGCTGATCAACTGGGTATCATCATGCTAAAACATGAATCTAGACACAGCCTTTAAACCCTCCACAAAATTAAATAAAAATGGAACAAAGATCTAAATGTAACACTGAGTGAACCCCCTAAGGTAAATTATGGAGTTGAGGTGATTAACTGTCGATATAGATCATCCTTGGTTAAAAAAAAAAAATTGTGATTGAGTGGTGAGTGGTATTGCTAATGGGAGAGGCTATGCCTAAATAGGGACATGGGGTATATATGAAATCTCTGTATTTTCCTCTCAATTTTGTTGTAAACTTAAACCTATCTCTAAGAAAATAAAGTCTTAAGAAAAAGAATTTAGGTTCCTCAGGACAGGTTGAATGGTTCAGCTAAAAACTGGACAACATGCATGATTACATGCATAACTACATTACATGCAATGGTTACAACATGCATAAATAAAAAAATAAATTCCAGAAACAAGAGAAAAAACATGTCAATAAAAATATGCAGAAGATAATGAGCAACACATAGGGTAGAAACATAAGTGATAATAAATACATGAAAATATGCTCTAATCCACCAGTAAGGAAAACAATGTAAATAGAGCAAAAATTAAAGTCAGTCAACATGTGGTACTGAGTCAAACAAAGAGAAACTGGTCCCGTATATATTGCTATTGGGAATAACAATTTGCCATGTTAATGATATTTCCTTGGCTCCTCTTTGTATAGTTTTCCTATTTAATGAGTCTTACAAGTGATTGCCGTGGTGGCTTAGACGGTAAAGCAGCTGCCTACAATGCAGCAGACACAGGTTCCACCCCTGGGCGGAGAAGATCCTCTGGAGAAGGAAATGACAACCCATTCCAGTACTCTTGCCTGAAAAACCCCATGGATGGAGGAGCATGGTAGGCTACAGTCCATGGGGTTGCAAGGGGTCAGACATGACTGAGCAACTTCACTTACAAGTGATTCAGTCAGTTTTACTCAGCAGCATTTTTTTCATTTCTTAGTGTTATATAAAATAATGTGTGTTAGTCACTCAGTTGTGTCTGATTCTTGGCGACCCCCTGGACTGCAGTCAATCAGGCTCCTCTGTCCACGGGGTTTCTGAGGCAAAATACTGGAGTCTGTTGCCATTTCCTCCTCCAGGGGATCCTCCCAACTCAGGGATCAAACCCGGGTCTTCTGCATTGCAGGTGGATTCTTTACCATCTGAGCTACCAGGGAAACCCCTATAAATAATGGTGCATCTTATAATCAATGGCACTTTAAGATTTGAAAAAAGTCATATAGCAATAGATTTGAAAATATGTGAATTGCACATCACATAATTTCCGCTTTCAGGTTCATAGCCTAGTTAAATTTTTACAGGCCATTTTTGCCTAGCTGTATTTGTAAAACTGGTGAAAAAGTAAATAGAATAAGATAAATATTAGCATGACATGGAAGTAAAAAGAAAAAAAAAACCTTTCTTTCAAGAATGACAGACATCTTATGCTAAAAAAGTGATGGATGTAACCCTCCATTTATCAACGCTTTTTTTTTTCTTTTACCTTTTCATGACATTAATCAAGAAATCAGTTATATTTAATATAGTAAAGACAGTCATTGAATGGGCACCCAAACGAGTAGAGTATCACACTTCAGATGGTCTCTTAATAAATCACCGTCCACCTGGCAGGGACATAATAAACGTATTTTGTAAGCGAGAAAGCACACAGATGATGAAAACATTAAAAAAAAATGTTTTAAAGTGAAATGATAGAAACTACTTCAACCTTGCTGCTAAGTCACTTCAGTCATGTCCGACTCTGTGTGACCCCATAGACAGCAGCCCACCAGGCTCCGCTGTCCCTGGGATTCTCCAGGCAAGAACACTGGAGTGGGTTGCCATTTCCTTCTCCAAAGCATGAAAGTGAAAAGTGAAAGTGAAGTTGCTCAGTCGTATCCGACTCTTAGCGACCCCATGGACTGCAGCCCACCAGGCTCCTCCGTCCATGGGATTTGCCAGGCAAGAGTACTGGAGTGGGTGCCATTGCTTTCTCCACTTCAACCTTAGTAGTCCTTTTATACATCGCATTTTTATCACTGGAAAATCTGAATTATAATTTGAGTGACCACAATCATAATATTTATAGGGAAGATTTTGCAAAAACAAATTTTTTTTTTCCTGAGGTTTTTTTTTTTTTTTAATTTAACTTTACAATATTAAGAAAAAAAGAAACTTCTCTATCGTGCTTCTGTTGAACACATTTTTATATGGATGCTTTCTACTGCAAGGGTTAATGAAATGACTCAAATGTGCCTGAAGCCAGCTGGGGAATTCACGGTCTCCATTTCAAATGTTCAGTCATGGGGCAGGCTTCAAATGCAGAGCATTCTAAGATCGCAAATGCTGTTTCAGGAACCAGGGTTGTAGAGTAGGCTCAGGTCTACCCTTCTCTTTGTGTGGGCTTGTGTCTCACATGGGCTTTTTCATCCTGGCCCCAGTACTTAGTTCCAGATCTAGTTAACGTCCCTATAGCTTCTCATTCAATGGAGAAAAGAAACCTTAGAAATCTCAAAACACTAAAGATGCTTTGTTTTTGTTTTTTTTTTTAAAAAGAAGGCAGCTTAGGTCTGACTTTCACAGCCTGATCATCAGGCTGAATCTCTACTTCTAGAGGAATATGATTTTGCTAACAGTCCCAAGTAAGTCAGGACCCACTCAACAGAGAGGAGCTGTATGTTTCCCCTCAAAGGTTAAGTGTGCTGTCTGGAACAGCTGCACAATTTTGGGAGCCCAGTACAAAATGAAATTGCAGGGACCCTTGTTAAAAGTGCTATTGCACAGGCCACATACTCCTGAAGCCCTGGCTTGTGTATTGTTTAACCAGAAGAAGGGTTAAGGGTTATTCCTGGTGGAAATAAATAGCACGTGGCCAAGACAGAAATTTAATTAAAGCTTTTACTCACCTTGAAAATTTTAATCCCAACTAATAGTTTCGAGTTTTTGGAAAGTCCTACACTTTAAAAAACAAACTTTATTAAATAATAATAGAAAAATATGAAACACATTCCTTTCTTTTACAAACTTCATGTGTTTTTACCTCTGTAGCCTAAATTCCTGATTTTTTATTTTGGGGGTGTGTATTCCCATTTCTCCTTTATCGTCACTTACATATGCCATGTTTCCTATCTGCAAAGATGCATAAAAATGCTCTCAACTTAATATAGGTTTTTCTGCTTGTCTTCCCTCTGACTTCACCCTTTTCGATTCTTACTTATAATCATCTTCTCGTTTTCCCGAAGCACTTCACATGTTCCTCATTTTTGTCACAACTTGTTTCCAGTGACAGGCTTTCATTTTAATTATCTTTGAATCTAACCATAATGTACATAGTATGGAGCTCTGTGCCTTGCACCTATTGGGGGCGCTGTGGAGTAAATATTTGATGAGTAAATACATATCATTATATTCTTTCCCACTGTTACCCTTATTTGCATTCTGTGCTGCATTCGGTGTTGACTGAACTTCCCCATTTAATTAGATAATATATATCAGAGTACCAGCATAATCCCTGGCCCTATCTAATTCACAAAACAAAACATAATTTGATTTAAATTTGCATGATTAAATCATGTATTCACATGTGTCTTTTCATATTTCAGACAAATTCATTTTGTGTGCCTTAATTTTCAACTCTGCCTTCAGTGCGGAAGGCATAGGAGGCATTATTTCTATAAATATAATTATAGCCTGTAACTTTTTTAAGTGAAAATTCTTTACCCACAAAGAGTATTGCTTCTTTAGTTGTGTGTGTGTGATTTGCCTTGTATTATCTGAATTACGTTCCAAGCCCCATTATATTTTTAATTTAGGAAAGCATTATACAAACATGAAAAAGACTGGCTTGCTGGATGACTCTATAATTGTTTCATATGCTAAGTTGTCATGATTAAATAATCACTTTATACTTTAAAATGAATACCAAATTAATGATACCCTATATTCTTAAATAAAATGATATTAGCACAACATTATTGTCTGGTTAAAGACCTTACTAAAGTACAAATATGTTTGCCTACCTTATCTGTAATTGCAAGTGTCACTGTAGCAGGAAAGCTATTAACATTCTGAAGTGAACATTTAAAGAAATACTCATACTAAAAGAGATAATGTAAGGCAGATAATTCAATTATTGGTTTGATGGCTTTTTAATCTGACTCATCAGCCTTCTCCCTCCACGCTTATCATACTTTGCATTCTTGCAGTAAACTTTAACTAAAATCATCAAAACACTCAAAATACTTCCCAAGCAATAAGTCTAACAACATAAAAAAATTTCCAAGATTAAATTTCATATTGTTGGATGTAGCCTTGCCTCAAAAATATATTATTTTATAATTGGAATCTCTTTGTATGTCTATAAATCTACAAAAGTATCTCATACTCAATTTCTTTTATTTTTATTTATATTTCCTTTATTCTATTATTTATTTAATTGATTTTTAGTTTGTCTATTTATTATTGGTTTATTTTATCTTTTATTATTTTATTTTCTTTTATTAAGAATCCAATCCAAAATATTTTCAGGAATGGACTGTACTGAAAGATATTTTCTAATATGTTCACCTACTGATATGTTCTACTTATATTTCTCATGTGTTCATCTACATATATATTACTTATATAGATTCATCTACTTGCAATAAGAATTCTGAAATTACACACATAGACTTAAAAATAAGGTATATACAGTAGTTGTAAAGATCATATTTTCACAACATTGATCACAGTGAGATTCTATTATCATGAGATCACTTAACATACTTACATGCTGTAAATTTAAACACCAGAAGGTTAATTTTGTAAAAGTAACTTGTGCTTGATAACTTAAATGCTGATACTATAAGTTAGCCACTAATGTGACAACGAACTAGATGAAAAGTTGAAATTAATTTAGGTATTGCCAAGGTTGCAAATAGTTCATATTGTATAAGCATGTTGTTATTAAACTGTATTATGAAATTATCCATCTATTTATAATTGGAAACTAGAGAAATTGAAAAGTATTAGACAAGATGTGTACAGAAGAAAAGAGGATTTTGTAACCCCAATTGTCCAGACTTGTCATGAACATTGATTTAATTTAAGTCTGTAATCACACAATAACCATCAAATGGAGAATTAAGGAATTATTTAGTCAATTTTATCAATCTGGATAATCCAAGACTAAATCCTTCTTGATCTTCAATAGCCTGAGAGGATTTCAGCCATCTTTAACTTTTATATAATTTCTTTAATTCTTTAACTTTTTCTTCATTGAAATTTACTCTTCAAATGTATGCAACAAAGTGCTCTGGACACAGAATAAATGATAAAATGAGTACATTTAAAACACGTTCATAAAAGTAGATCACAGAAAAGCAAATGAATTTGCATATGTTCCTTTTGGGGGGATGATAAGTGTGTGTGTATATATATATATATGTTTGTGTGTGTGTATCCTCTTTGGTGTGCAGTAGAAAAATATTTTCCCATGAAACTTATTTTATTTAGCACTTACATTGATTAGTAGAAGATCAACTACATTGCCTTGTGGAAATTAGAAAAATATAATGTGGATATGTGTTCTTTTTTTAATTTTTAATTTGGAAAGTTAATACATCCCTACAACAATAACAACAAAACACTGTGTATATGATACATTTGCAGCACTTTTAAAAAGCCATTTTGTTTCTCTAGGGAACCTGCAGATTCTAAGAAAATCAGTTAAATATAGTACATTTGCTGTGGTAATTGTATAACCTAAAAAAGGATGAATTAAGATGTTATAGATGTGGTATACCATCTGCTTGTCTATTTTGTTATATTCATTATATGCATATGTTTTTATTCAGCTATAAGGAAGCACTTTATCTTAATTTACATGTCAGAATATTGCAAAAAAAATCAATTTAATACATGCAAAACTTGTTTTTTTCCTGAAACCTGTGCTAAGATCAAAAAGCAACAGATTATCAAATTAAGACTCTATCTTCAAGATAAAATTTTTAAAAGTCTAGCTAGATAAGGGGGATCAAAATACTCTAATAAAAAAAAAATCACTTTAAAAATGTTTTAACCTCTGATTTATTTATTTAGACTAAGAGCTGAGTACGAAATTCCCAGCCAAAGCACTGGAAAAGGCCCAGAGAATAGGTGGGGACTGCAGGGGATGGGGAGGCAGGGCAAGGTTCTGGGCTGGGGTTGAAGAGGGGGTATGGTTGTTTGAAGGTCCTCAAAAGTGTCTGTTCATTCCATAGGTCCTGCCTTCTTCACAGAAGACAAAAAAGGGGGAATGGGTCCTCCAGTGTGGAGCCTAGCCTGGTGGGGAAGGGGTCTGAAGCAGGAGATGTCAGGAAGGTCAAAGAGTTAAGAAGCGGGAGGATCCTGTCCATCTGTAAATTGCATGTATAGAGTCTGTGTATGCCTGCCTGGCACTGCCATATCCACCCTGTGTCATCCTTATTCACTGCTTGCCCCCAGGGTATTTTCCAAAGTGATTCAAAATTATACAGGCATCACTGTATGCTTAATTCATCTCAGAGAACTATGAAAATTGATCTTAGAAAGATGTACTAATTTTTTTGGTTGTATTTGACTATGATAATATTATCTAAACTCTAAACTTTATATAAATATATTTTGAAATAATGAAATAGATACACTTGTATATAAAAGTATCATTTAAAGGTATATGTTAAGTAATGATCATCCTAATGCTTTATACTGAACAAGAATTACCAGGCATAAAGTTTTCAGTTTTATTCTGAAAACAAACAGAATCAAAGGAACTTACCCATAATTTGAGTGAATACTATAATGGGACAGAAGAAAAAAAGATACTAATTGAAGTAGGTTTTGAACATAGGACCAATAATTGATTATGCACTGTCAGGATAAAGATAAATAGAACTACAAATAAATCTTGAAATATAATTAGAAGTTTTGTTTTTTGTAGTTGTATTGGTTCAGCAATTCTGCATTTTGTGAGTTTCATAGAACTAGCAAATGAATAAATGTTTGATGTTAAAAGACAGGTTTCTAAGCAATGGGAGAAGAGAAAGGCAGGACAGATGGGGAAGACAGAGAGAACCTTGAATTACTGAATGAAAAATGTAGGGATATCAGTAGAAACTCATCGCTTTTAATGTTCTCATACACATATACATCTACACATATGAACATAAATTTTTAGCTATTTCTATAGTAGTAAGGAGAAAAAATTCTCATCTTGGTTTCTACATACTTCACTGAACTAATGAACCCAGTTCTTGGAGCCATGGTTGATTCTATGATTAAGACAGAGTTTTAGCTGAGCCTGAAACAACTTCTTGTGCCTGAAGAATAAGGAAATGCACATAAGATTTATAATAATCATAAGATCATAACAAAAGACATGAAAGACAAGTAGGTAGGAATTTCACTGGCCAGTTTGTAACAATTTCAGTTGAGTTCAGTTCAGTTGATCAGTCATGTCCAACTCTTTGCAACTCCATGAATCCCATCATGCCAGGCCTCCCTGTCCATCACCAACTCCCGGAGACTATTCAAACTCATGTCCATTGAGTCGGTGAAGCCATCCAGCCATCTCATCATCTGTCATCCCCTTCTCCTCCTGCCCCCAATGCCTCCTAGCATCAGGGTCTTTTCCAATGAGTCACCTCTTCGCATGAGGTGGCCAAAGAATTGGAGTTTCAGCTTTAGCATCAGTCCTTCCAGTGAACACCCAGGACTGATCTTTAGGATGGAGTGGTTGGACCTCCTTGCAGTCCAAGGGCCTCTCAAGAGTCTTATCCAATACCACAGTTCAAAAGCACCAATTCTTCAGGGCTCAGCTTTCTTCACAGTCCAACTCTCATATCCATACATGACCACTGGAAAAACCATAGTCTTGACTAGATGGACCTTTGTCGGCAAAGTAATATCTTTGCTTTTTAATATGCTGTCTAGGTTGGTCATAACTTTCCTGGCAAGGAATAAGCGTTTTTTAATTTCATGGCTGCAGTCACCATCTGCAGTGATTTCAGAGCCCCTCAAAAATAAAGTCTGACACCATTTCCACTGTTTCCCCATCTATTTCCTATGAAGGGATGGGACTAGATGCCATGATCTTCATTTTCTGAATGTTGAGCTTTAAGCCAACTTTTTCACTCTCCTATTTTCACCTTCAGCAAGAGGCTTTTTAGTTCCTCTTCACTTTTTGCCATAAGGGTGGTGTCATCTGCATATCTGAGGTTATTGATATTTTTCCCGGCTATTTTGATTGCAGCTTGTGCTTCTTCCAGCCCAGTGTTTCTCATGATGTACTCTGCATATAAGTTAAATAAGCAGGATAACAATATACAGCCTTGGCATACTCCTTTTTCTATTTGGAACCAGTCTGTTGTTCCATGTCCAGTTCTAACTGTTGCTTCCTGACCTGCATACAAATTTCTCAAGAGGCAGATCAGGTGGTCTGGTATTCCCATCTCTTTCAGAATTTTCCACAGTTTATTGTGATCCACACAGTCA
>NW_011494919.1:3395314-3440276 GCF_000754665.1 Bison bison bison | reverse complement strand
GTGCAGCACTTTCACAGCATCATCTTTCAGGATTTGAACTAGCTCAACTGGAATTCTATCACCTCCACTAGCTTTGTTCGTGGTGATGCTTTCTAAGGCCCACTTGACTTCACATTCCAGGATGTCTGGCTCTAGGTCAGTGATCACACCATCGTGATTATCTGGGTCGTGAAGATCTTTTTTGTACTCACCAAAAAAAGAAAGAAAGAAAGAAAAGAAAACACAGTGGATGAAATTTTTATGGACACAGAATAGTTGCATAGTTAACATTATGTCCTTGTCAAGGTGTAAATGAAATCTGGAGAAGTTCAGACACTACCTCAATCAAGAGATCAAAGTTTATATGTTTATATCAGTAACAGTGAAATTGACATCAACAAAGTGCCTTATCATGCACACATACACTCCATGGGCTGTGATACACCTAAAAGGGCACCGCTTCCCTTGCGTGGTATTCTTGCTAAATAGCATGAATCTAATTATGAAGAAAAATTAGAAAACCCAAACTAACTTTCTACAAAACAACTAGCTATCATAGTCTTCAACAAGCAAAAAATAAATAAATAATAAACCAACAAATAAGCAGTTAGATTGAGAGGGACAAGGAAAGATTGTTGAACAGTTTTGGATTAAATGAAACTAATGGCACAGTGGAAAAGAATCGCCAGCAAGTGCAGGAGACACAAGAGACACGGATTCGGTCCGTGTGTCAAGGAGACCTCCTGGAGTAGGAAATGGTAATTTTGCTCCAGTATTTTTGCCTGGAAAATTCGATGGATAGAGAAGCCTGGTAGACTATAGTCCACGGGGTCGCAAAGAGTTGGACACCACTGAGTGCGCACGCGTACACACACACACACACATATAAAGAACATTTTTAACTAAAGCCATAGGTGAAATTGGGAAAATTCTACAAAGTAGCTTATCAGGACATTGGAAAACCACCACAGAACTACCCAAATAATTATGAGTGTAAAGAGATGAATTATATATTCCATATTTCATGAAACTAGGAGACATCTGAAAAAAATGTTAAAAAATCAAACAGAAGAATGGTAGGTGATTTGTGGATCAGCAAGTTTAAAACCTACCAGTCCACAGGAAAAAAGGCAAAAAAAAAACCAAAAAAGAACATAGAGAAGTCAAGCAGTTAAACCTAAAGAACTCATAAGTTTTTTTGGAATTGGTGGCACAGCTACTATAGCAGGTGGCTGAAAGGCAGAATGTGAAAAAATAGTTTTTAAGTTGTTTAAAGACATTTATACACACACCATTGCCCAACAGGATACCTGGAATATAGTTTTTAGAGAAATTAAACAAGACTGTTTTTAGACTCAAATACCTAAGGTGCCAATGTTGTGGGTAAATGTGGTGCCATTATAAAATTGGGGAATTAAGAGGAAGTCCTCATACTGAATAATGAGGCTGCTGAATCCACTTTCATTTTTAAAAACGAGCTCTCAAATTGGAGATTACAGGACACTAAATATATTTCAGAATTCCCATTTTGTGTTTTCTAACTATTAATTTCTTCTTTAATCATTATTATTCTGTTTCTCCTGCTTACTTTGTGTTTAATGTGATCTTTTTAAGTTAGTGTCTTAAGGTGAGGTCAAATTCAAGAATTTTCTCCTTTTGTAATGCAAATACTTAGTGTTACAAATTTCTGCTTAAATATAGCTGTAGAGCACTCCATAAATTCTTATGCACTGTGTTTTCATTTTTATTCATTTGTGATACTTTTTAATTCCCTTTTTAATGGGTTCTTTAATCTGATTATCTATGCAGGTGTTACTTAGTTTCCAATACATCAGGATTTCTCCAGAGTTCTTTCTCTGATTGATTTCTAATTTGATTCTATTGTAACCAGAAAACACACTTGGGATCAAAACCTTTAAAATTTATTGACACTTGTTTCTGTCCTGGAATATTCATCTCTTGATAAATGTTCCATTTCTGCTTTACAACGAATGTACATTTGGTTGTTATCGGGTGGAGTATTCTATAAATAATGAGTTTATGTAGATCAACAGCGTTGTTAAAATCTTCTGTATTCTTATCTGTCTACTTGGTCTACTAATTAAATAATGAGTGCTGGATCTCCTGACTGCAATCGTAGATTTGTCTCTTTCCTTTTTTCTTTTTTTTTCAGTTTTTGCTACATATATATATTTTGTATATCAGTTATTAGGTAAGTAAATAAACAATTATAATTGGAGTTGCTCCTAATAAATTCACTCCTTTATTTTTGTGAAATGACCATGTTGTTCCCAATAATATCCTTTGCTCAGAAATCTTAACAGAATTAATATAGTCACTTCAGCTTTTTTTAAACTTATAATAGCATGGTCTTAAATTCTTTTTCAAATTCTTGTATTTATATTTAAAACATAATTCCAGTAGGTAACATATAGCTGGGTCAAGACTTTTATTTAATTGGAGTAATTAGAAGAGTAACATTTTATGTGATTATTGATATGGTTAGGTTTTCGTCTTTCATCTTGCCATATATTTTCCATTTCCTATCTTCTTTTGTTTTGGTATTCTAGTGAACCAGTGAAGTTGCTCAGTCGTGTCTGACTCTGTGCGACCCCATAGACAGCAGCCCACCAGGCTCCCCTGTCCCTGGGATTCTCAAGGCAAGAACACTGGAGTGGGTTGCCATTTCCTTCTCCAATGTATAAGAGTGAAAAGTGAAAGTGAAGTTGCTCAGTCGTGTCCGACTCTCAGCGACCCCATGGACTGCAGCCCACCAGGCTCCTCCATCCATGGGATTTTCCAGGCAAGAGTACTGGAGTGTATGGTATTCTACTGGTTTAGAATTATACTCTTTAGAATTAAGAGAATCCACTTTTATCATGATTTACATTTAAATGATACTATGTAACTTCACACATAGTATGAAAATCTTATCTTACCGTAGCAAATTTCCATTTTTACTCTCCTAACATAGAGAGAGAT
The DNA here is from genome assembly GCF_000754665.1 of Bison bison bison. Taxonomy (NCBI): domain Eukaryota; kingdom Metazoa; phylum Chordata; class Mammalia; order Artiodactyla; family Bovidae; genus Bison; species Bison bison. The sequence continues at coordinate 3,437,315 of NW_011494919.1, read as the reverse complement.
CCAACCAGTCCATTCTGAAGGAGATCAGCCCTGGGATTTCTTTGGAAGGAATGATGCTAAAGCTGAAACTCCAGTACTTTGGCCACCTCATGAGAAGAGTTGACTCATTGGAAAAGACTCTGATGCTGGGAGGGATTGGGGGCAGGAGGAGAAGGGGACACCAGAGGATGAGATGGCTGGATGGACGTGAGTCTGAGTGAACTCCGGGAGTTGGTGATGGACAGGGAGGCCTGGCGTGTTGCGATTCATGGGGTCCCAAAAAGTCGGACACGACTGAGCGACGGAATTGAACTGAACTGAACATAGAGAGAAGTTGGCCCAGAGTAGGCACTAACTATTATTTTCTTAAATAAAAGAGGATTCTCAGAAAATGATTCAATGATCACATAGTGTTCCAAGCTGAAGATTGTCCATGTCTCCTGAGATTCTCTTTCAGAGTCCAATGGTAAGAAGATTAAAAAGCAAACATGGCCTAAGTATCACTGTGGCAATATCTAGTTTTGAGTCAGTTTGGGTAAGACATTTTATTTCCATGTGTTTTTCGTTTGTTTCATTCACAAATTTGTAAGATGAGGTACTTTATTTCCATTTTTGGAAAGCTGAATTATACACTTGGTCACCTAGAAGGCTGTTGAATTAACCATTGATTTCTTAGCCTTATTCTCCATTCCATCCTGGCATTCTTTCTATCTTTCTCCTCCTGTCCCTTGTTAATTTCTTGCTCCCTCTCCTCTCTTCTTCCTTATTTCCACCATTTCTACTTTCCCCCTTACATTCTTTTTCTCCCTATTAATCTTTCTCCCCTACCTCTCTCTTCCTTTTCCTTCTTCCTTCTCTCCTCTTCTATTTACATTTTCCTTCTTTCATCTTACTTTTCTCTCTACTCTTCCATTCTCAAAAAATACAATGTTCATTACTGAAATGAATTTTAAAACATAATGTTTATTAATTTAACATATTTTTTAAAAAATGAATGCTCACAAACCAGGTGCTAAGTTTTCTATTAAATGCTAGGGAATAATGTAATGTGATAAAGTATCTGCCCTCATAAAGCATAGAATCTGCCTGAGAACAATGTATTTTACCAAACAAAAAAACAACAGGTCTGAAGCCAAGAGTTATGGTGTGTTTACAGCTAATCCACATCAATACATTGCATTTTTAATTGAATATTCTAAATAAAATTTTAAAATAAAATCTCTTTGATTTTGTAATAACACCAATTTTGTTTGACACTCGGTCTGTTTTAGAAAAAGGTCTTAAGAGCCTGCCTTAAGAAAATTTAAAATTAAAAAAAAAATACACTATATATATCATAGGAATAGGATATATTCTATGTATGTATGTGTGTCTAAAGGGTAGAGAGATAGAAATAGAGAGAGCAAAAATAACCAGTTACTTGCCAATAGCTTTGGTTTTCAAGTAAGCATCTGATATCCTCACTCAAGCAAAAGAAAATTTTAAATTTCCAGTACCAATCCAAAGTATATAAGTACAGAAACTGAAGAGGAGTTTGCTCTCCCAGTCACACACAAAGACAAAACAAAAATCTGTAGTTGTTCTATTGTACCCTATGATATTAAAAAATCACTGAAGTTTATAAAGTTTTACTTGTGTATCATTCCGTGAGACTATTTCTATCTTATTCTGGTGATGTGTGGAAATGTCAGGGGATTCCTGTTGAACAGTAAATAAGCAATACCTACAATGATAACAGTTCCATTTATCTACCACCCTAAATAGCTCTTAAATTTAGCTTCATATTGGCTACCACTGCTTTAGCTCAATCTTTCATCTCTCACCTGGAAAACTGTAATATTTTCCTAACAGAGAACCTAGATTCTACCTTATCATCCTCTATAGTATTGCCACAAAGATTTTGTGTTGTTTGCTTTAAAACTTTTATCTGCTTATAAAAGTATAAGTAACTTTTAAAAGTAGCTTTAAAAAGTCATATCTAGACTCGATATTATCTGTAAATAATGGAGGTCATTTGACTTTTTAAAACTGCACTCTCATCTACATATGAAGATTGCTAATAAATATCTCATAGAATTTTTGTGAGAATTATATGTGATATGCATGTAAAGTGCTTCTAATATTGCATAGAATAAAGTAAATACTCAGTGGATATTCATTTTTGAGTGCTTTGCTGCTCATGGGAAATAATTTGGAAAGTAAGAAAAATAATAATGAAAAACATAAAAATAATACTTTGTAGTCCATTAATGCCTTATTGAATTTTCAATTTTTTTTCTGGCCATTTACTGCAAATCATACATTAATCATAGTTAATATTTGGGCCCACAAATTAAATTCATATTCTCTTATTTGAAATAACACTTCTTAAGGTAAGTTTTAGACAATTTTAATCTATTTTTAACTAAACTATATAAGTAATGACTGCTTAAAATGAAACTTCATATCTAGTATTTCTCTGCACCTCCTGTTTCCAAACTCTCCATTCCTCCTCACTGCTTTATAGCTATTTTTTCACAGGTTTTTCCTCCAGATGTATTTAAAGGAGATTTAGCATATTTGAAATATTGACTTCCTTACTTTATAAACAGAAGGTATTTTTTTATTAAATACTTTTGTTAGTTGCCAGTACATTTTTAGCTCTTGTATAGGTCTTAAGTAGTTTTCTTAGGCTTATTTTACTTTTTATAGATAGTATTGCTATTAAGAAAAAAATGATTTATTTCATAATTAAATATTCTAAGTTGTTAATGTTGTTGTATGAATAAGCCATGGTTTTAATGTTGATCTTCTATAGACTATACATTTTCTAGGTGATTTTGTTTCATATTGTGGGTGACTATCATATCTCCAAATATTTTCAGTTTTGCTGCTTTGTTTTTCATCATTTTTGTTTTGAGAAAACATTTGTGGGTATTAAATATTTGGAGTAAATAAGTGAATTCCAAATTGTATTAATGCTACTCTTTTAATTGTGAATGTTAAGTTGTTCGTGTGGTGAAATTCAAGTTTCAACTAATCTTTGTTTATATATTTGAAGTTGTTTATTTACTATCCTCTAAAGAACCAATAAATGTATCAGTCATTCTTATTTATGCAGAAATAATACACACAACTCCTTTTTGAAATGCGATTCATGGGGTCGCAAAGAGTGGGACACGACTGAGCGACTGAACTAAACTGAAATAAACTATCCACATACTCTTTGTGTTTATTCTATTATATGATTCTTCTCTAGTCTCTCAAGCATTCTTCTGCAATTCATGTTAGACAGACCCTAGAAATTCTGAATGCTGTTTATTGTTTAAATTTTTGTCATATGCCATATATCTTTGCTGATTTGTAGCTTATTCTGAGATTTCTGTAATTCAATATCCCATGTGACTAATAAGTTGTGTCCATTCTATTCTGTAGCACGGATGCTAATTTATTGATGTGTGTGAGCTAGAACAAATGAGGATTTTTAGAAATAAAATGGATCTCCGAAATATTTTTTCTGTGATGCAATTAGTGGTGCTCAAGGTATATGGATAAGAGAATGTATTCTCTTATCCATTCTTAATAATAGAGTCTGTGTTTTTGAAATGACTTGTTTATTGCAAACTGATTAAAGGACAGTCACTCGATATTGACTGGAAAATTTGTAGAACTTTGCATCTAGAATATTTTTCTATTTGTTTTGAATAAATATCTCATATGAAGTAAGCTAGAGTTAAAAAAAAAACAAACAAGGTAATGCAGAACCATTTTTGCCTTCATTACAAAGTACAAATGCATCAGCTTGTTGTACAGAAAACTTCTTCCACTTATCTCTGCAATATAGTCTCACTTTCTTCTTTCTTTTTTTTATTTTGTAGCAACAATAAGTCTTTTTTGAGGTTAATTTACTTTGTGCCATTTATCAAGCTAAATGCTTTACTGGGAATTATCTCATTTTACTCCCACAACAATGTTATGAGGGTGAAAGTGAAACTAGTAGTCACTCAGGCATATCCGAGTCTCTGTGAGCCCATGGACTGTAGCCTCTGTTCCTGGAATTCTCCAAGCAAGAATACTGCAGTGGGTGGCCCTTCCCTTCTCGACGGAATCTTCCTGATCCAGGGATCGAACCCAGGTCTCCCACATTGCAGGTAGATTCTTTACCTTCTGAGCCACCAGGGAATAATGGTATGTATTATTATTATCCCCAGGTTACAAGTAAGAAAAATGAATATTATGAGATTAAGTAATTGCTCAACGTTGCACAAGCAACAGACGTAAAATGTAGGATTTGAACACCAATTGACTTCAGAGCCAAAGATCTTCACTCTGCAAATTACATTAATATCTTGTGAGTCCCTGCACCTCTCTGCCATGCTTGTCTGCCCATCGGACACAGCACTGTGCTGCAGGACCCAGGAGCCTCAACTACTGAGCCCATGTGCAGCAACCACTGAAGCCAGTGCACCCTAGAGTCCATGTTCCACAACAAGAAATGCCAGGGCAATGAGCAACCTGTGCACTCCAACTAGGGAGTAGCTCCCTCTTGCTGCAACTAGAGAAAAGCCCACATAGCAACGATGACCCAGCACAGCCAGAAATAAATATATATATTTTTAAATTTCAGGTTCAGAATTATCTTCATTCATTTTTATAACATTTTGAAGGGAAGGGGCAAAGGCAGAGTATGAGGATGTTACTTAGAGTAGGATGTAGAAGCCCAGTCATGTCTCAACAGCGTGGGGTTACTGTAGGGAGTCAGTATAGTCCAAGATGGCAGAGCCCATAATATTTACTGAGTTATAAACCTGTATGCGTAATAAGGAACTGTGCTTATTTACTTCTTCACACCAGTACCTATTGGTTTTATATGCTGCAGTTTTAATATCTTCACTACCTAACAAATCAAAAATTTTATAATTTGATAGTAAAAATTAAGTTCATTAAGGTCAGAGTCCTTTCAAAATGAAATTAACAGAAGTGACAGAAGCTCTGATTCTTTAACAGACTAAAGTGAAACTATACTAAAGATGTAGAAACATTTCTAGCTGCATTTGTAGAAGCTTGCATTTTTAGATTAGAACAAAGGTAAAAAAAAATCAAACCATAACAATAAAATTGTTTTGCCCCCAAAGATCACCTCTCTCTGAAGGTTCCTGAAAGCTATTTCTTATTTTAAGTAGATGTCTAGTTTTGGTATTGCAGCTTCTCGGGGGAACCAGGAGGCAACTTCCTGATAAATTTAACATTTTTTTATACTGAGAATGTGTCCCAGGAGATACAACCTCTTGCAGCATCAGATACAGACTCTTGGTAAACATGTTGTGAGAGCAACTCTTCAGAGGAAACCAAGAACATCAGCATAAATTACCCTCCTGTCCCCTGGACCCAGTACTTGACTTCTAGTATGACATTCTCCTAAGAGTTCTAGAGGATTTACCTGTCTATGTAGATGAGTTTGTAAATTTTAAATGAGACATTTGTGATAAAATTTTTGATAATCCTTATTTACTTTTTCAATACTTAATAAACCACTAGTCCTCAGAACCACCTATGAGGCCTTGAAAAATACAGTACCTCCTATGTCTTACTTCTGAATCAGACTGTCTCTCCAGGTAGATATTTATAGATTTTCTGTAATAAATAGCAATTGTTTTTTTTTTTTTTTTAATTCCAAGTTCAAGGTTTCCTTGGTGGCTCAGTGAAGAATCTACCTGCCCGTGCAGGGGACATGGGATCAATCCCTGAGCTGGGAAGATCCCACATGCCCTGAAGAAACTAAAATCCATGTACCACAACTATTGAGCCTGTGCTGTAGAGCCCAGGAGCCTCAACTACTGAGCCCATGTGCAGCAACTACAGAAGCCTGGGCAGCCTAGAGTCCATGGTGCATAACAAAAAAGGCCACAGCAATGACAAACCTGTGGACTGCGATTAAAGAGTACCTCCCTCTTGCTGCAACTAGAGAAAAGCCCACAGAGCAATGATAACCCAGCACAGCCAAAAATAAATAAACGTATAATATATTTTTAATTTCAGGTTCAGAATTATCTTCATTCATTTTTATAACAGTTTGAAGGGAAAGGGCAAAGGCAGACGATGAGGATGTTACTTAGAGTAGGATGTAGAAGCCCAGTCATGTCTCCACAGTGTGGGGTTACTGTAGGGAGTAAGTATAGCCCAAGACAGCAATCATGTATGATCAGAGACGCAACATGATCTGCAACCTCAACATTCCCCCATCTCTCAGAGGATAACTGAGAACCATCAAGTTCACAGGCAGCAAGTGCAAAGTCAGAATATCTATCCATCTATCTACAATGAGAAGAAACATCTCAAGTTATTATACTCATGCCATTTGGACAGTAACATCTCTTGTTGTGTACATGCTACATGGGAAATCTTTCAACACTTGGATATGGGAGCTCTTTCAAGATGATATGAAAACTAGCAGTGTTAAGAATGGTGTGCCGTTCTCTGACATCTGGCCAAGTCAGCCTCACACATCCATCTCCACTTTATCCACACATCTCCCCCTTAGAATTAAAATCTTTGTTCTTAGGCCACGGAGCACCCGCCCCTCTGAATGTCTGAAGAGACAAGCTTGATATTTCCCTGTGTAGTTCCATTTTCTTTTTTTTTTTTTAACAGAAGAGCAGCCCTTTTCCAAGTGAGATTTTTTTTTTAATTATAATAACATCTTAACACTAGGTTATAGTCTAATCTTTGAGTTTGTAAATCTTAAGGTGTACAGTGGCTTGATATATTACCACTCTGATCCCAAATGCATATAGTTTAAAGTTCAACTCTTTGAAAATCATATTTGATGTCAAGTTCCTGAGATCATTAGTGATAGAACTCAACTTTCCTCCATTTGTCTCCTAAAAAATTTATTGTGGAGTTAAATATTTTATTGAAATTTGCATATTTAAAGGAAACATCTGATAAAGCACGGCAACTTATTAACTGATCTATCTCTAGTACTACTCCCTTAAGAATCTTGCATTTAAATTTCCAAGAAGAAGAAAAGGAACAAAGATAATAGAAAAACTTAATCAGCATTAACATAACATTCTTTTTTTTTTTTTCTTATGTAGCAAATCTATTATATAACCAGCATATGGAAGCTTATACCTCATAGATTACTTATTTCCTGACAATACAAGAACAGGAATAAGCTCACCTAGGCAACAGTTTTTATAAGTCCTGCTTCTAATCTGGATAATTGATTGCATGCTATGAGACTCAGAAAACAGTTTGTACTGTGGATAATTCTGCTGGTACAGAAAATTTTTTTCTAAATAGTGCCCTAAAGGCTATGCAAATAATATCTGATTGAATTTTAAAAATGAATCAATCAATACACACACATATGTATGTATCATCTAAAGGTAAAAAAAAAAATTTTGTTAAATTTCAAATATGCAAAGAAAGGTTGAGTTGAAAATGTTGAATCCACATCATAATGAAAAATACACATGGTTTATTAATGATTTAATGAGAAATGATCTAAGAGTTAGCTTTTTCTATTCAACAAACACCTGTAGGTCTATTGGTTTGAAACAACAATCATTGTTTAGCTCAACATCTGGTCTTTCTAGATGTTTCTAGATGTGTTAGCTAGGGTGGCCTCATTTGTCTGGTTGTTAGAAATAGTCATCCTGATTCTTTTCTATCTCTCTTCTCATATTTCAGCATATTTGCCAGTGAAGTACCAACAGCAGCCTCAGGTTTCTGAGCTCAGGGGAAGAGAGAAAGCTGTGGTGCACAAGCAGTGTCCAGTCTCAGCTTATGTTACATGTCTGTCTTAATGTTCCACCAGCCAAAACATATTCAAGGGTTTGGCAATCGACTCTACCTCTTGATGAGAGGAGCTGTGAAGTCACAGTGCAAAGGAGGATGCCAAATAATGCAATGGATTTGTAACCATTTTATAACCAACCACAAATGGTACCTTTTATTTGTCATAGAAAGTTTTCAGAGCACTTTTCTCCAAGGCAGCAGTCCACAAGGCCCAGATACAACAGAAAACAAACTTGCTGAAGCCCTGCTTTCTACACATAATTATATGACTCTGTCACAGGGTTTCAGTTTGTGAACTTAGAAAGTACTCACATATCCCCCTGGAAAAATTCTCCCAGCAGCTACAACTTGGGTTAAAGGCTGTCTATTTGCTGCCTGTGCAGTATTTCTGCTTTTTATGTATTCCACTTGCTGACATGTTCACGAACGCAGAATGATACTGGCACTTTTAATCTGTAATTACTCCTCGTTATCCAATTACTCTTTAGACATTTTAGAAGTTAGCCTTGAGTGGCTGCAGTGCAAGTTCATCCTGACAAGAAACTTGATCTATTTGCTAACTCCTTCCTTGTATGGCTTCTATTGCTTCACTTTCAGCCATGAGAATTGTTAAATAAACTGTCGTTACTGACCCTTTTAAAGAGCTCATCCATTGCCTGGCTGCGCATTGATGACACTCAGAGACACTTAGGGCTATAACTACTGTATCCTTTGCAAGAAAAAGAGCTGGCAAGTATAAATGGGGAAGAAGTTAGAATAAGTGATTTGCAGCTAGGGAATAAAGAGTTTGAGCCAGTATTCCAGCCAAATACCAAGAACTGCCAAGCAAGTCTGCCATTGTAATGCTTTTGAAATGACATTTGCTGTTAACATTTTGCCTCATCCCATACTCACTTTTGGAAATACTTTTTGTAAGAATTTCTATCCTTTATTTGTTTTTTCTTTAGGCCTGAGCCCAATAAGCTGCAGCAGGATTTACATCAGATGATTTCCTTTCCTGCCCTAACTTATGTTAAGGAATGACAATACCATTAGAAAGATAAAGTTCTGTGGTGTATGGGACTTACTAATTAAAGTAGAAGCTATGCTAATCCTTGACATTTGACTTTTTCATGCTCTGTGAAGTCATATGTAATGTGAAAAGTGGGATATAGTGAAGGGTGTTAATGAAAAGAATCTGCAAAGTAAAGTATAGGTTATTCATCCCAATTGAGAGAAAAAGCCAAAAGAAAAATTTAAAGCATCAAATAGAGTAGCAATTGCTTGTTATATTAAGCTATCCTAGTGGATTCTTTTCCAAGAGCCCTCTTTTTCCAATCATATGGTAAATATGTAGAGTGACCTTATATTTTATTGCTCAACTCCAACATATTTGAGAATGTAAGAAGTGCTATTAGAGATTATATGATGAAAGAGGCTTAGACCTGATTATGCCAGATGAACCTTGAATGTATTATTTGTCTATAATATGACAGCCTCATAATTCTCTAAATGCTGGCTTCTGACCTAAGTTATATTAAAAAAGCTAGTTTGTCAATTTTGGGGAGAAAGAGCTAGAAGGCATTTGCTCTCTGGTGGCTAAAGATGTAAACGGTAGCCATCTCACTCTTTAACAAGGACAAAGGCAGCTTTAAGTAAATGAAAATGAAGCCATAATAGGGAAGTTAAAACAAACATACAAGAAAACATCAGACCATTTCAGAGATGAGCACACTGAGAAAGGGCCATCTCTGTTGCTCTCAAAGTCTAAATGAATGGTAGCCTTATCTATGGTCTTGTTTTTTAGACTTTTATTTGATTCCTGTTTTCTTTTTTCTAATCTGAGATTAGTTTCTTTCATTTGCAACCAAAATGATCCAAATGAAAATAAAATTGAATGATTTATGTACCAGACAACATACTTTCTATTAACATTATCCTGTAAGAAGCGTTCAAGATAATAATTAGAAAACCTTACACATTGAAGAGGGCTTCCCTGGTGGCTCAGAGGTTACAGCATCTGCCTGCAATGCTGGAGACCTGGGTTTGATCCCTGGGTCGGGAAGATTCCCCTGGAGAAGGAAATGGCAACCCACTCTTGCCTGGAGAATCCCATGGACAGAGGAGCTTGATGGGCTACAGTTTACAGGGTCACAAACAGACACGACTGAGTGACTTCACTTCACTCACACATTGAAGGGAAAACCAGATCTGGAGACATTATCTAATCTAAAGACTGTACCATGAATAATTAATTATCAAATATTTAAATCCTTCTTTTGTGGTTGTATGCTCTCTGAAATTATATGTACCATAAAGTTAATTTTTTTCATAACCACATTTCTGTGTACGCAGCAGGGTGCAAAATATGGTTTTAAAGTGTGATCTTTTTCAGAAAACTTTTGGCCATCTCCTACCCAATGCCTACTTTAGTCCAAGGATTGAAACCCAGTGTCATGAATCCTTACATGGAAGTAAAGTCAGTAATAAGACACTACTTATGGTATTAAGTTCAGAGCTAATTAAGAGATTTTAACTGTATAATTATTTAATCCAACTCTAACTCATTTTTGGTTCACTTTGAAAATTAATTTTGCTGGCAGAGAGTATTTCTAATCGTTGCTTTGTCACCTATGCTAGGAATGTGTTAAATCGGAAACTCCAAACACAGAAAAATAAGTTATGTTTTGAAACCTGAAAGAGAAAGTTGACAAAATCAATAATATTTGAAACTAGATATAAGTACCCAGGAATATAGCATCTGTGGGGATTAAAGTAGGAGGATTAAGGGAACTATATCCCCCACAGGTTGTGTGCTTTGTGGCTCATCTTAATAAAAATGCTAAGTCAGTATAGGGATTGATACACTTAAGGCAGGGAAAAGTTCCAGTCACTTCAAAGTCATTTCTTAGAACTACTCAGTTTTCACTGGTATTCTTTTAATAGGACAAAATACAAAAACTACATCAAACTTTTGATGAGGAAGATGATGTCATCAGGTGGTTAGAAACAAACGTCATTTTCTTTAATTTTAAGCAGTTGATCTATAGACTGTACCTCCAAAAGTGCTTGATGGTAGAGAACATAATTTTTATCCAAATATCCAAAATTATTGTCAAATATAATATTTTAAACTGATCCATTAATTCATTCTTATGAGCAAGAGTTGCCATTAAAATGGGGAAATAATCAGGGCAATGATTATGTTTTATTTATAGTTATTCCCAGACTTCACTAGAACCTCAGATATAGATTATGCTTAGTGAATATTAAGGAATGAATATGGTTGTAAGCTTTATGTTGATTCTGAAGTTTTTAATGCTGTATTATGCATGTGACTTAAGATCAGTATGTATTCATATTAATTTTAAATGCAATACTAGAATATTGGTATGAGTTAAGCAGTGCTTTTCAATTTTGATTGTGCATTATGCATTACAATGACTTAGGAAAATTTATGGTATATAATTGGCCACGACCTACTTTGAGAGATTCTGATTCAGTTGTCAGGGATGGAGCAAGGGCATTGGTATTTTATAAGCTTTCTGGGTATTTCTAACATCTGAGTAGCATTGAGAAACACCAATTAAGAGTTTGAGTTTTCAAAACAGATAGATATGTGCTCATTTTCCCAAATATGCCTTTTATGTCTTGGTTTTCAGAAATCATTTAAGCTTTCTGAACTTCATCAGTTATAATATAGAAAATAGCATATTAAATAAAAAAATATTGAAATGTCTCTGTTGCTATTATTATAATAATAATATTCTCCATTTACATGCCTGCCTGCTAAAATTCTTCAGATCTGAACTGGAAGGTCTCTTTATAACAGCTTCTCGAATAACCATTTTAAAGGCAGAATCTCTCTCTAGCTCAGGTAAATAACTGCTTATCACACTATATATTTAACTTTTAATGTTTATTAAAATATTTTTAAATGTTTGCTTGCTCTCTCTCTTAGACTGTATAAACACCTGGAAGGCAAAAACTTTTGTTTCTCTTATTGACTCTGAATCCTCAATGCCAAGAACAACGCCTGGTACATTCTAAGTCCTGAGTAAACATTTACTGAATGCTGGGGTTAGCAAGGTTGCATTTAAGTTTCCATAGCCTGACTTGAGAGGAAAGAAGTCCCAATGTTAGTGTGAGGAAGATATCTAAATTCCATCGATTATGAGTTTTTATAGCTGCTGATAGAGCAGTTAAACAATCAACTAGAATTATTTTGCATAGATTGGAAATTGTGGGTATCAAGGAGGTTGAAGGGAGACACAAAAAAATCACACTCTAATAAACTGGGCAGAACACCTCCTTAAGATTTATTTTCATTATGACTGTACTATCAGGTTGGATGTGATGTCAAGTGATTTAAGGAAAAGGACTAGATTCTACATCTTTCCTCTATCTTTATTTAGAATCTCCTTTTGCTGGTAAGCAATATGATTATATGAGGTTTCACTTGTAAGCCAAATCACATATGTATTGAAATTTCTAAAGCATCATGAAATAAGAATTCTCAAGATAAATGTGAGATTTGCAAGAAAAAAGGAAAAAAAACTACCATGGTAGATAGCAACATGACTTGTCTAGAAAATGGATGAGATACTGGTTGAAGGGCATATACTTTGAATAGTTTATCAGAATAACTAAAATATGAAGAACGGAACAGATGAATTTGCTTAATGTTGCCCGCCACCACAAACATATTATTGAAAACTTGCTCCTAAATCTGTAAAACTACACCTTTTACTAGAAAATTATATGGTTAAGACAGTTACATGATTTAGTTATTTGTCTCTTGCTTTAGAATGTAAAACTGTCATTTAATGAAAACAAATAATAATCAGGTAGTTTTTGTTTATTGAATATTTGAAGCAAGTTCAACAGGGCAACAATATAAAGGAAAGAACCTAATTGTAACATTGAATAAAAGCAACAATTTCATTAAAAAAAAAAAGAACTGCAGTTTCATCAAAGACAAGATGACTAATTTAGACTCAAGTATTGAAGGCAATGGCACCCCACTCCAGTACTGTTGCCGGGAAAATCCCATGGATGGAGGAGCCTGGTAGGCTGCAGTCCATGGGGTCGCTAAGAGTCAGACACGACTGAGCGACATCCCTTTCACTTTCCACTTTCATGCATTGGAGAAGGAAATGGCAACCCACTCCAGTGTTCTTGCCTGGAGAATCCCATGGACGGATAAGTCTGGTAGGCTGCAGTCCATGGGGTCGCACAGAGTTGGACATGACTGAAGCGACTTAGCAGCAGCAGCAGCATTGGGAGAACAGTTAGTGCCTACATTCTTGATGATAATACAATGCCAAATATGCTTAAGAAAAGATGCTTTTTTTCTTATTTATTTAATCTAGGAAGAAATAATATGGTGAAGGAAAATAAAGTACTATGGTAATGTGTTTGTCCATAAAACTTTCCCATTTCAAGGACAGAAACTACATTTTATAATTTAGGGAATCACTGTTCAGAAAATATTATGAAAAGAAACACATTCCCCAAACATTGACTCTCATAACTGACTTAAAAGCATCTGTTAAAATCAGATTCTGATATAGTGTCTTGAAATTTTATGATTATCTCAACTCTCTTACTAGTTATGTTTCTATCACACTAATTGCTAGTAACTTCCTGTAACACAGTATGGGAAATTTTGAACCAAATACATTACTGTGCAGAAAAGAACAAGGGAGGAGAACAGGGAGGGATATAACAAAAAATAAAAAACTATCACTTTTCAATAAGTCAAACACTTCAAAAAGAACATCACTTGGATTATTTGCTTATTTACTTTTTGTAAGTAAAAATGTTACCGCTAAGCCACCAGGGAAGCACCTTTATGACATTAAGCAATATTTAAAATAAATTTAATCAGTGGTCAATATTAATTTTATTTATTTATTTTATTATTTAATCTGCTTTTAGTAAATTCCAATTTGTGTTTTGTGTTTCATTTTTATACATAACACTGTGATGAAAATCTTTGCATCTATTACAGCAAGGGGTGATTGATATACTATTAATAGTTTATATGAGGGCACAAATTTGTTCCTAGAAAATGTGTCTGTCAAGAAAAGATAATTAATTGATCTATGTATCAACATCTTTCTGAGGAAAGTGTTTTTTTGCTTTTCCTCAAAAAAGAAAATGTTGAGTGAGAAAACAGAAATTACACTTAATTCTCTCACCCAGAGATAACTAATGTTAGTAATTGGATGTGTTTCTATATACAAATAATTTTTTTACTCAGTCCCCCAAATTGAATATTAAAATAGTATTAGTAGATTCCAGACATAGGATTTAACAAACTCTACAACTTTATTTTGAATATCATGGCCTCTGCTTTAAGTATGATAGCTAAAGACGATTCTGTCTACAGCTACTTGGATACAGTGATTGGCGCAACCTTTTACTCCTTTGTCTTTTTTCCTTCTGTACTTTTCACCCTGATTCATTCATGCGTTTACCTTTCTTACTATCCTGTAGGATTTTTGAGTGGAGTTACTATAGTTTACTCACTATTCAAACTGTCCCCAGCAAATAAGTGTATCTTGAATTAAAAAAAAAAAAAATTATTCTTTATTCATATATAAGTCCAAGTCAACTGACATAATTAGTTTGCCAAAAATTACTGTCTAATATGAATAGATTCATTTGATATTAGGTTAGTACAGTGAAATAAACTATAGAGAAAAAAACAAAATTGGCATCTAAAAAAAGTGAAATGATTTACGAAAATCTAGAAGTCTCATGTATTTTAAAGTTCGATGCACGATACTGGATGCTTGGGGCTGGTGCACTGGGATGACCCACAGGGATGGTATGGGGAGGGAGGAGGGAGGAGGGTTCAGGTTGGGGAGCACATGTATACCTGTGGCGGATTCATTTTGATATTTGGCAAAACTAATACAATTATGTAAAGTTTAAAAATAAAATAAAATTTAAAAAAAAAAGAAAATCATTGAACGTAGTAGTTCCTCTCATGATGACTTCATACAAGTAAAGTAAAATAAAAACTGAAATCTTATATTTCTAAATTCTGTGTTTAAGGCAGTGAAAATAAAGGCTTTAAAAGGGCCAGTGAGACAAAGAGTTGATATGATGGATGCTTACATTTCAGAACCATCTCTGAAGGACTCTACTTTCTCAGGTTCCTGATCTAGAACTCTGGTGGAACCTGGGAAGAAGCCTCCCATCTAGGTTGCACAGTGGTAATCATAGAAAGGAACACAAGGAAACAGAGGAGACCTGTCAAGCTATGTTATAGCTAACTCAGCAGTCTCATATTCTGATGCATTGTATTGTATTATTTACTTTCCAAAATTATTTTCCTGAACTTTCATAAACTGCAAATAAAGGGTCAAAATAAAAAAGAAATGGATAAAAGTTCTATGCAAATAAGACAACATCTCTTTATTATGACCATGACAAATTTTCCAGGCATTTATCTTTATCTAAACAATAAAAATGCTTAAAAATATTCAGAGTGAGCTTGGAGACATTAAACAGTGGAAAATCTACTTACTGCTGTGCCTTATCCAAAAGACAATATGAAGAGATCATCCCAGCTTTATGCTCGCCTAGATTGGATTATTTTAAATGAAATAAAGAGTATGGGGAAAACTGTAGCTGAGGGAGAACAGGACTGTCGGTTATTCTCTGTGTGCACTCATGCTCATGGTACCTTTTCAGAGAAATAGTGACCTTTTAAAGGAGATACATTGACATGACATGATTTTTTATTAATGGAATACATTAAAGAAAGCAGTGTTGCATCAAGTCCACGGTATTCATGGAGATAAAACATATTAGGGAATGGCATTTTTGCATGCTCCTTTTTGCACTAACTAAAAGCATAAGCTTCAGATTATACTCAGTTATGCTCCACACTTTGATGTTAGAAAGTATGCCTTCCCATGGAATAAACTAATTCACATCCATACCTCAAAGCAGTATTAAGAATATATTTTCTGTTGAATATGTGAATGTAGTTCAGGAAGTTTGACTTCCTGCTCAACAATTTCAAGGTTCTATAATGGAATAATTAAAATTGTCAGGTTCAATTGCTCTGCTCAGAGGAAGTTTGTCTTTTTTTTTTTTTTGGTGAATTACTGAAAGGCACTAAATTTCAAAAAAATCGTAACTACTATAAGCCTACCACAATGCCATCCTTGAGTTTCCAGAACATGGACATAGTAATGAGTGCCCTACAGCAAAGCAAGAATGGTTTACTAAGACTCAAGCTTGGTCTTTCAGGAGTTTCATTCCTAGTTGTATTAACAGCTGTATAATATGCAAGAGTCCTGACTATAGAGTTGGTCATAGCTCTTTCATGGTGATACATTAGCTTCATAGACTCTAAATCTATTTGTATGCTCGCATTTGTAATGTTATATATGGCTCACAAATAGCTCATTAAACTTTCTACGCTAAAGAAAATGTTGTGAGGTTAAGTCATGTACCCTATCATTGACACTATTATGAAACCAAAGGGAGAAGGGAGGAATTATCATGGTGACAACTCTGAGACATAACTCAGTATTTATTTATGCTCTCTTAGAGCACAAAAAAATAGCCTGTTAAATGATGAGTCACTGGCATATGAACTGTCATGTCCAGCACTAACTCAAGAATAATTAATCCCCCAGATGAGCTAAATTTCAAATTATATAAACACTGATATAAAAAGAATTCCATTTCCCTCTCCTTCTCTCCTTCTTTCTCTCTCCCCCTAATAATCTGTAAATAATCCTTTTTTTTTTTGTAAGTAATTCTTTGAATAGTATAACTGAACCAAAATATCATGACTAAGTGACTGAACAACAAAAACTCAGTTAAATATAGCAGACTCAACAAGACCTAATAGTCACTAGATAGCATAGGCATAGCAAGAGATTCATTAACAGAGAGGGGCAAGGGCAGGATGTTCCTCAAAAGATGAGTGTGAGTTACTGATGTGCTTCTGACAGCATCTTTGAGCTGATCAAAATGATCTTCACACTGCAGTACACACTGATGTTCTACCTAAGATGTCATTGGTAAATAAGTAGAATAAATAAGCCCCTTCCACTATATAATGAGTATAAATGGGAACATTTCAAGTAAACTTCCTTGAAACTTGAAACTATTCCTCAAGCAATAGTATGCTGTATTTCAAAAGAATGACTTTTGGAATCTCCTAATTGTGGTGACATTTTTTACAGTTCACAGGAGTCACTTCTCCGCTACACAATTAAGTAAACACTAGAGTCCTAGACTGAGCTCAAAAGGTTCATGAGTTTTTACCCCATTTAAGTCAAGTGGGCTTTAGGAAGCATCACTAAAGAACAAAGCTAGTGGAGGTGATGGAATTCCAGTTGAGCTATTTCATATCCTAAAAGATGATGCTGTGAAAGTTCTGCACTCAATATATCTGCAAATTTGGAAAAATCAGCAGTGGCCACAGGACTGGAAAAAGTCAGTTTTCATCACAATCCCCCCCCAAAAAAGGGCAATGCTAAAGAATGTTCTAACTGCCTCACAATTGTACTCATCTCACACGCTAGCGAAGTAATGCTCAAAATTCTCCAAGCCAGGCTTCAACAGTACATGAACCATGAACTTCCAGATGTTCAAGCTTGTTTTAGAAAAGGCAGAGGGACCAGAGATCAAATTTCCAACATCCATTGGATAATCAAAAAAGCAAGAAAGTTTCAGAAAAACATCTACTTCTGCTTTATTGATTACGCCAAAGCTTTTGACTGTGTAGATCACAACAAACTGGGGGAAATTCTTCAAGAGATGGGAATGCCAGACCACCTTACCTGCATCCTGAGAAATCTGTATGCAGGTCAAGAATCAACAGTTAGAACCAGACGTGGTACAACAGACTGGTTCCAGATTGGGAAAGGAGTACGTCAAGGCTGTATATTATCACCCTGCTTATTTAATTTATATGTAGAGTATATCATGTGAAATGCTGGGCTGGATGAGGCACAGGCTTGAATCAAGATTGCTAGGAGAAATATCAATAACCTCAGATATTCAGAAGACACCACTCTTTTGGCAGAAAGCAAAGGGGAACTAAAGAGACTCTATATAAGTGAAAGAAGAGACTGAAAAATCTGGCTTAAAAAAACTAAGATCATGGCATGCAGTCCCATCACTCCATGGCAAATAGGTGAGGAAACAATGGACAGGGAAACAGACTTCATTTTCTTGGGCTCCAAAATCACTTCAGATGGGTGACTGCAGTATGAAATTAAAAGATGTTTGCTCCTTGGAAGAAAAGTTATTACCAACCTAGACAGCATATTAAAAAGCCTGAGACATTACTTTGCTGACAAAGATCTGTCTAGTCAAAGCTATGGTTTTTCCAGTAGTCTTGTATGGAGTGAGAGTTGGATCATATAGAAAGCTGAGCATTGAAGACTTGATGCTTTTGAACTGTGGTGCTGGAGAAAACTCTTGAGAGTTCCTTGGACTGCCAGGAGATCAAAACAGTCAATCCTAGAGACTATCAGTTCTAAACATTCACTGGAAGGATTGATGCTGAAGCTGAAACTCCCAATATTTTGGCCACCTGATGTGAAGAACTGACTCCTTGGAAAAGACCCTGATCCTGGGAAAGATTGAAGGCAGGGGGAGAAGGGGATGACAGAGGATGACATAGATGGGTGGCAGCACCTAATCGATGGACATGAGTTTGAGTAAGCTCCAGGAGTTGGTGATGGAAAGGGAACGTGGCGTGCTGCAGTCCATGAGGTCGCAAAGAGTCGGATACGACTGAGTCACAGAACTGAACTCTCTAAAAGTTATGGGGATAGCAGAAGAATAGAGAGTTTGGTGGAAGGTTTGTATTATACAAAACATTTCCTCAAGAACAAGGAGGCACTTCAAGTGAAAGAGGAAGAATCCTATTCAGGACCCTCAATCTTTTAATCTGGATTGGACCTTTAGAAAAATCCACCTTTATTTCCCAAAGGTGGAAATTAGTTTCAAGGCTAGTGACTCTCATTTCAAAGGAAGAAACATGGAGGTTTTTCTGGATGAAAGTTACATAAGAGGGTAAAGTCACAGAGAAAGTCTGAGGAAACA
Organism: Bison bison bison; assembly: GCF_000754665.1. Lineage (NCBI taxonomy): Eukaryota > Metazoa > Chordata > Mammalia > Artiodactyla > Bovidae > Bison > Bison bison. The sequence continues at coordinate 3,418,484 of NW_011494919.1, read as the reverse complement.
GAAATAGTAACAACTTTTTATTAGCAAGGTTCTTTTTGTGTATAATGGTGTCCTTGAGATTTCTTGGGAATCAACATATCTAGGGCTTTCACTATATTCAGACACCACTATAAAATCAATTTGTCATCTTCAGTGCATTAAGTAAAGAAAAAGAATGGATCAATTGCCCTGGAGTCAAAATAAATTTGGATTGTGGAGAAGATCAAGCAAACACTAAATTTACGATACACATATGAAAGTAGGAAGCATGGCTTGAGCTCTTGCAACCATTTAAAATTACAGTTTAGTAACTATCTACAAAAATCACATTTGAGAAGGCAATTTTTTCCCTCCTTGAAACTGGAGCTAGAGTTGAATCTTGGCCAGGCTGCTTCCCAGGGCCACTGTCAGTAGCACGACCTTAATGAAGTTCAAAACATTTTTCATACATTGGATGAGAAAGAAGACAATTCCAAGTGGTACTAGCTATTAAATATATATCCACACTTGGAATTGATTGAAAATTAGTCCAACATGCCACAAATTAAATGGGACATGGGATGTCTTGAGACATTAATCTGTTTCTCACTCTTTCTAGACTGCATCTCTTTAAGCATTATAACCTAAATCAAATAGAATAGTAAAAAATGAGATACCTTATTGATAGCTATTATGTCCAGTGGAGTATCCCTGGTAGTTCGGATGTTAAAGAATCTGCCTGCAATGTAGGATAACCTGGTTCAATTCCAGGGTTAGGAAGTTCCCCTCTTGAAGGAATAGGCTATCCATTCCAGTATTCTTGGGCCTCCCTGGAGGCTCAGATGGTGAAGAATCTGCCTGCAATGTGAAAGACGTGGGTTCGATTCCTAGGTTGGAAAGATCCTCTGAGGAGAGCATGGAAACCCACTCCAGTATTCTTGCCTGGAGAATCCCCATGGAAAGAGGAGCCTGGCAGGCTATAGTGCATGGGGTCTCAAAGAGTTGGACACGACTGAATGACTAAGCACAGCACACACGTAGAATGGAGGGAAAATGTGAAATTTCTCTGAAAATATTGGATAATTAACAAATGTTGGCCTCAAGAAACAAGCAGTTGTACAAATTGAAAAATCACAAACCAAGTAGTCTTATTGCAGCCCATTGGGAGTTCACTTCTGCACTGAGGGGAGCTCCTGTTTCAGATCTTAATTCATACGATCATTTTGATAATATCTGGCCCACTTCATTTTTTTTTAAATAACTTAGGCTGCCAGTAAGGAGGCAAGGCCTCTTCTTCAATGTGGGGAAGAGGAAGAGAAAATTACTACAGCTCGTGGAGGCAGGTGTGATGTCAATCTTCATTTTTAACTCTCAACTCTCTTTTAAAACTGATATATTAATAGCCTGTCTGAAATTAAAAACGCTTGTTCCTTGGAAGAAAAGTTAAGACACACCTAGTTAACATATTAAAAAGCAGAGACATTATTTTGCTGACAAATTTCCATATAGTCAAGGCTATTGTTTTTCCAGTAGTCCTATATGAATATGAGAGTTGGACCATAAAGAAGGCTGAGTGCCAAAGAATGAATACTTTTGAACTGTGGTGCTGTAGAGGACTCTTGAGAGTCACTTGGACTGCAAGGAGATCAACCCAATCAATCCTAAAAGAAATCAACCCTGAATATTCACTGGAAGGACTGATGCTGAAGCTCCAATACTTTGGCTGCCTGATGTGTATGAACTGACTCATTGGAAGATACCCTGATGCTGGGAAAAATTGAAGGCAGGAAGAAAAGGGGATGATAGAGGATGAGATGGTTGGAAGGTATTACCAACTCAATGGACATGAGTTTGAGCAAACTCTGGGAGATGGTGAAGGACAGGGAAACTTGGTGTGCTGCAGTCTATGGGGTCACAAAGAGTCAGACACGACTGAGTGACTGAACAACAACAACAGCAACAACAAATATTAATAGTCTGTAACCAAATGCTGCATTATGCTGAGCCTTCATTCCTAGAATAAATATGATAGGCTAGAAAACACAAGAAAATGTCAAAGGGAAATTGAGAACTGAGTATTCTATTAGAAGTGACAAGTAGCTAATGCCCCAGTACCTAAAAGGCACAAACAGGAAGAAGCCTACCCTGAGAAGTATGACACAGCAGTCTTCACATACAAGTTATGAGTGAAAATAAAATGCTGAGAGATTTGTAGTAATTTTAGCAAAATGGATAAACAAGAATACACAAGTTTTTCTAATTAAATAGTAATAAGTGGCAACCCACTCCAGTACTCTTGCCTGGAGGATTCCATGGATAGAGGAGCATAGAGGGTTATAGTCCATGGGGTCACAAAGAGTCAGATGTGACAGAGATACTAACACTTTCACTTACAATAAGGGTGAAAAGAACTGGACTCACAAACTAAATGAAATTTACATATGAGAAGTAAATGTCTTTAGCAAGTAAACAAATGCTGGTATGACCCTAAAGTGGAATCATTGAGTCTGGTAATGGTGAGGACCTTGCGTATTGACCTATGATAAGGGATTGGTGATACAGCTAAGTTCTACAGATATTATGAGACTTGAAGTTAGAACTGAGACTTTTCAGGGATTATACAAGGGAAAACCACATTCCTTCTGGCTCTAGAACAGAGATATGAAAAGCAGAGCAGTTTGTGATTGGATTTTGGGGAAGGACTAAATATTTCCTCTGAAATATCAGAATATTGAGTCTCTCCTTTATATCTATTTATAGTTTGAAATTGTATATGGTGCAGGATATGTAACTTGAGAAATTAACATAAAAAACACTGTCATGTCTCCAAGGAGAAAACACAAAATGCTATGGACAGTCCTACAACTCAGCATATGCTGAATATAGACCTAAGAAACTCTCCACTGAAGATGGGCTCAGAATCAAGAAAAACAATCATAACAACAACAACTTAATATTCATGATGAAATACTTAACCATGAGTGATATTCAGTAAGTATTTGAACAGGGTGAATTATAGTTCAATTACTTGACATAGTAGAGCATTGTATTTGAAAAATAAAGTAAAGTAAACATGTTTACAATGATAAAAGACATAAAAAGAAAAAGTGGAAGATCAAAGTTTATGAAATAAATAATCATCAAATTTGAAATTATAAGCAAATGGCATATCTATAAAATATATGTACTTTTTAAATTAAGACACTGACAGAGCAAATATTAAATTTAACAAAGCTAAATACAAATTTAATAAATTGAAATATAATTTGAAAGTATTTCAAAAGGAAGACCTGATGAAGATGCAGAGTTGTAAAATATGAATGCAACATTAAGACATATTCAAAATAGATTTAAAATAATTTTGAGTAGAAAGGATAAAGAGGAAAAGAACTACTATTTAGTATGATAATGACAAGAATATATTTTAAAAAATGATTCAAGTAGCACAAAATGAATCAGGAGATGATAAGCTAAAATAAACACAAATGCAATTATATTATAGTGAAATTGTATTCCTCATCCCTTAGTTAAAAAAAAAAAAGCACAGAGGAAAATCTAAAATTGTCAGGCAAAAGGATATATACAAAGAAAAAACATTTTCCAAGTACTGTGTGAAAATAACTTGCGGTGAATAATAGCTGACTCAGATAACTATCAATTTAAGATTAAAAAATTAGGAAAAACTTTCCATAAAAAGATCGAGGCAGTTTAGATATGTGCAGTGTTATAAAATAACTTACAAATGAATTACTTCCTTAAAATGTGAATTTGCAGGGCAACAATGGAGAAACAGACATAGAGAATAGACTAAGGACACGGGGGCAGGGGAGGAGCTAGAGGGTGAGAGGTATGGAGAGAGTAACACGGAAACTTATGACACCATATGTCATATATGTCATATATCAAATGGGAATTTGATGTATGACTCAGGGAACTCAGACAGGGGCTCTGTAACCATCCAGAAGGGGTGGGATGGGGAGGGAGATAGGAGGGCGATTCAAGAAGGAGGGGACATACGTGTAACTGTAGCTGATTCCTGTTGATGTTTGACAGAAAACAAAATTCTGTAAAGCAATTATCCTTCAATTAAAAACTAAATAAAGAAAAATGTGAACTGAATGCAGTAGGAAAGATAATAGTAAAGGCAAAAGCAAACAAATTTTAAAATGTTATGGCAACTTAAACCATTATTGAATCTAAATTCTATAATAAAATAGCAAACTTAAAATCAAAGTGGAACTCAAAAGACAACAATATAATGTAAGAAGAATGGAAGTGCTTGGAACTGAAGCAATACTTTTAACAATTTCAATTGAATAGACAATTATCCCTTAAAATGTATAAAAAAAAAAAAACTTACTAAAATAATCAAAATCAATAATTATAGAAAATATGAATTCAGTGTTTTAATATACCTTCAAGGATAACCAGGGAAGCAAATTCTAACAAGGGTATAGAAGGAAAAAATAACACTTGATAATAGACGATAGAAAAGAGCCATAGCTAACAAAATCATACCTCCAAATTTTTAAAGAAATATATTTTATCATAACAATCTAACAATGTATTAAAAGCTTAAACATGCCTATTATAGACGGTGAAGTAAGTCAGAAAGAAAAACGCCAATACAGTATATTAATGCATATATATGGAATTTAGAAAGATGGTAATGATGGCACTATATGCGAGACAGCAAAAGAGACACAGATATAAAGAACAGACTTTTGAACTCTGGGAGAAGGTGAGGGTCAGATGATTTGAGAGAATAGCATTGAAACATGTATATTACCATATATGAAATAGATGACCAGTCCAAGTTCGATGCAAGAAACAGGGCACTCAAAGCCAGTGCACTGGGACACCCCAGAGGGATGGGATGAGGAGGGAGCGGGGAAGGGGGTTCGAGATGGGGGACACATGTACATCTGTGGCTGATTCATGTCAATGTATGGCAAAAGCCACCACAATATTGTAAAGTAATTACCCTCCAATTAAAATAAATAAATAAAACCTAAACATCTTATATAGAGCTTGTTCTAAGAGAGCTAGCATGGTTCAATGCTAAATTTACTAATCAAGTAATTTTTGTATTAATAGATTAAAGGCTAAAATACTGAATACAGTAAATATATATTGAAATTCATAGACTAATGACCAAAGAAACTACTCCATACATATACTAGTGACCAAAAGAAACAAAATCTCCATGCTTTAATGCTTTCATTCTACTGGAGGAGACAGATAACAGTAAGTCAAGCAAATGAATAAAATTTTTCAACATTATGTTAAATATAAGAAAATTAACATGAAATATGTGTGTACACAGAAGTGGATGAGGCTAAAATCAAACACACACATGCAAAATCACTGTACAGCAAACTAAAAGAAGCTTTAGTAAAAAGGTACAGAAGACTGAAATATGTGGAAAAAAAATTGGATTTCTTTTTCTTGAACTTCCATCATTTTTACATCATATATTTTTAAGCTGTCTTATCAGGTGTGTATTATTTAGGATTATTATATCTGCTTTTTAATCGATTTTATTATTAGAGTATGATTATTTTTATAGCTGGCAATATTTTTTGCTTTTAAAGGTGTTTGGTTTAACATTCTTTTGACTAGTGTTAATATATCATATAGTATTTTTTACTTTGAATTTATTGGAATAATTATATATTTTAGCATGTCTTTATTATAGGCAGCATATAGTTAGAATCGTTTTTCTTCTTTTAAAAATCTGTTTAATTAAGGTGTTTTAATCATGTACAGTTATTATAATTTTCAATGTGTCACCTTCATATTTGCTATTTTCTGATTCTACCCTTTCTTTTGTTGACTTTTCAGGGTAACCCTTTTTGTTGTTTTTTGTTGTTGCTTTTGTTAGTGCATGTTTTAGGGTTTATTGTATACATGTCCTTTTTACTTCAGGAAGCACAGAGGACTCATCTTGGGCTTCTTATACCTTAGCTGTTGCCTAGAAACTCTTGGCACTTTTCTGGTGTGGTTTTAGCTTATTATCTCATTCATTTTTTGTTTCTACAGAGTCATTTTCCTTTACTGCCTGATGCCCACTATCCTAAAAAGAATCATTTATTTTTTCCATGTTTTTATTTGATTCCAGTGGAAGCCCGCATGTGGTCTACATTTATAAATCCTGCCCAGAAGCACAAGCCAATCACTGAACACTTTAAGTCAATTTCTCTGAGTTAAGCACGTATTATCATCACGTTTCTACTAAATCAATATGAAACAGCAGTTTTGCTTGAAGGATTTATTACTTTTAATGTTTTAGAAAAATGTTTTTAGGTAATACAGATACAAATGTATTACCAATACGAAAGTTGGAGGAAATTTAGCTCTTGAGTAATACTATTTTGACGTCAAATTTAGCGTTGATTAATTTGAGTCAGCAGTGACAGTCAGCTTCAACTGAAAACAAATAATTGTCAACTGCCTCTCTACTTGTCAACAGAAGGAAAGAATATGGTTGGAGATAAAGTTATGCTTCATTCCTATCCTAATATTCTCATCTCTATGTTGACAGGTAATTAGGACAATTCACAGTTTTCTGGTTTTTTCCTACACTGAGATTATTCCTACAATAATCTCAAGGAGATTCCTACAAGGAGATTATTAAGTGCTCCTATTATAATTCAGAGTCAGTCACTAGACTAAAAATGGTTTTAAGAGTTCTTGTATTAATAATAATTTTCAGTCAGTTCAGTTCAGTCGCTCAGTCGTGTCCGACTCTTTGCGACCCCATGAATTGCAGCATGCCAGGCCTCCCTATCCATGACCAACTCCCGGAGTTCACTCAGACTCAGGTCCATCGAGTCGGTGATGCCATCCAGCCATCTCATCCTCTGTCATCTCCTTTTCCTCCTGACCCCAATCCCTCCCAGCATCAGTCTTTTCCAAAGAGTCAGCTCTTCGCATGAGGTGGCCAAAGTACTAGAGTTTCAGCTTTAGCATCATTCCTTCCAAAGAAATCCCAGGGCTGATCTCCTTCAGAATGGACTGGTTGGATCTCCTTGCAATCCAAGGGACTCTCAAGAGCCTTCTCCAACACCACAGTTCAAAAGCATCAATTCTTTGGCGCTCAGCTTTCTTCACAGTCCAACTTTCACATTCATACACGACTACTGGAAAAACCATAACCTTGACTAGATGGACCTTTGTTGGCAAACTACTGTGTCTGCTTTTGAATATGCTATCTAAGTTGATCATAACTTTCTTTCCAAGGAGTAAGCGTCTTTTAATTTCATGGCTGCAATCACCATTAGTTTTTCTCAAATGGTTAGCATTTTTTTCTGTGATTTTTGCTTATTGTACCACCATTTTCTGTATGTGATTGAATATGCAGCATGTGCCTATTTGGTTTGTTTGACAAATGTCATTAATTCCACCAAGTTTATGAATTTGTCTTATGCCGGGAGCCGGCATATTGCATATTGAGTGCATATTGCATATTGAGTGCAGCACTTTCCACAGCATCATCTTTCAGGATCTGGAATAGCTCAACTGGAATTCTATCACTGCCGGTAGCCAGTGTGAGGAACTCCGCCCATGGAAGGAGGCTCAGCATACGCAAAGGCAGGATCGAGCTTCAGGAGTCCCCCTGGAAATTCTGGATGATATACCCCCAAAACCAGAGTCTGCCTACTTTCTGCTTTGAGCTTTCACCTACACCTCTGACTTTACGGGGGGCTGTCCCCAACTACCTCTCTCTGAAAAAAGAGTTAGCTTACAGTTCCAGTTAATAATTCCTGGGTGTGACAGTGTTTAACCTACAAACTCCTTTGGAAATCCTCTAGCCTGCCTGAATAGGTTTTTCCGGCCACATGTGATTGTTCAGAGCCTCCCAACTGTGAGAGGCAGGAGATGTTCTAAACTGTCTAAACACAGATTCTTTTGAGTAGTTAAAAGATTGATTAGAAATTGTATTGGTGAAGGGTTTTTCACTTGTTGGGTCAATGTTTGCTGCTAAGTTTCCATATCCCTTACCTGCTGTGTCCCTGGCAGTGTATTGATTAATATAATTGGTGTAAGTAGTAGCTTTAATGTTTGTAACCTGGGACCCTTGAGTTAATTCTTTTTCTTGTTATAGCCCACCACACCTTTGCGCTGTAGGAATGCAACTTTATCTAATGCTTTTGGAGGGTGGCTCCTGACCAATCACCTTTAGAGAAAAATAAGTTTTCTGAAGAAAAGGTCTTAAAATGTTAACAGGCCTCCGGGCCAGAAGATGATGCAAATCACCTAAGCTTTTGCATATGATAAGTTTGCAGGAAGAAAGCCTGGCTTGCTGCCTGACTCTACCCCTTCCCCCATTATCCTCTATGCATAACTTAAGGTATAAAAACTACTTTGGAAAATAAAGTGCGGGCCTTGTTCACCGAAACTTGGTCTCACCATGTCGTTCTTTCTCTTACCTTCTGGCTGAATTGTTCAGCCTCTTTTCTCCACTGAATTTCCTCACTAAGCTATCCTTATTCCATTACTCTTTATATCCTTAATTAAAGTTTAATTAAGCAGTTGTTTCCTGATCTTCGCCTACGCCGTCTCTCCTTCGAATACCCTGGATCAGCCGGGGCTGGTCCCTGGCAGTCTTATATATTAGAAAAGTGAATCTTTGTCCAATATTGAAAATATGTGCTTATTATTTTTCCTTCAGTTTTTGTGACTGAGTTTTTTTGTCAATGCAATTCCCTCAACAGTAACCTTGAAAATATCCTTTTAATTATTTTCTGGAATCCTGTATCTGTTATCTGATATATTTTCTATACCTTTCAGACTCTTTCTCTCTGTTGACTTTTTATTTTTTGTGATTCTTCACAACTAGAAAACAGTTCAAATCTCCTATTTTATAAAAACCCTATACAATTTGCTCATTTGTTCATTTACCTCAACCATAATATCTTTAGACTCTTTAAAAAATTGGATCTTGGAACTTAATTCCTTCTGATGCCATGTTTGCTGCTGCTAAGTCACTTCAGTCATGTCCGACTCTGTGCGACCCCATAGACGGCAGCCTACCAGGCTCCCCCGTCCCTGGGATTCTCCAGGCAAGAACACTGGAGTGGGTTGCCATTTCCTTCTCCAATGCATGAAAGTGAAAAGTGAAAGTGAAGTCGCTTAGTCGTGTCCGACCCTCAATGACCCCTTGGACTGCAGCCCACCAGGCTCCTCCATCCATGGGATTTTCCAGGCAGGAGAACTGGAGTGGGGTGCCATTGCCTTCTCTGACCTGTTTACTAACCTCCAATTAAATCCTTGGTTCTAGGTAATATAAATTATCTTTTTTACTTTAGTAAAACTCCATAGATAGAAGAAGCCAACACCTTTCATGTTGCCAAATTAAATACACATACTTAATTCTTTTATTATTAGGCATTTCTGCTCCATTGAGCAGATTGTATGTTCAGTCACCGACATTCATTTTCAAACCAGAAACTCTGGTCTCAGTTCAATTCAGTCGCTAAATTGTGTCTGACTCTTTGCGACTCGATGGACTGCAGCAAGCCAGGCCTCCCTGATGATCGCCAACTCCGAGTTTACCCAAACTCATGTCCATTGAGTTGGTGATGTTATCCAACCATCTCATCCTCTATTGTCCCCTTCTACTCCTGCCTTCAATCTTTCCCAACATTGGGGTCTTTTCAAATGAGTCAGTTCTTGGATCAGGTGGCCAAAATGTTGGAGTTTCAGCTTCAGTATTAGTACTTCCAATAACTATTCAGGACTTATTTCCTTTAGGATGGACTGGTTGGATCTCCTTGCAGTCCAAGGGACTCTCAAGAGTTTTCTCCAACACCACAGTTCAAAAGCATCAATTCTTTGGTGCTCAGCTTTCTTTATAGTCCAACTCTCACATCCATACGTGACTACTGGAAAAACCATAGCTTTGACTAGATGGGCCTTTGTTGGCCAAGTAATGTCTCTGCTTTTTAATATGCTGTCTAGGTTGGTCATAACCTTTCTTCCAAGGAGTAAACATCTTTAATTTCATGGCTGCAGTCACCCATCTGTAGTGATTTTGGAGCCCCCCAAAAAAAGTCTGTCACTGTTTCCACTGTTTCCCCATCTATTTGCCATGAAGTGATGGAACCAGATGCCATGATCTTAGTTTTCTGAATGTTGAGTTTTAAGCCAACTTTCACTCTCTTTCACTTTGATCATGAGACTTTTTAGTTCTTCTTCACTTTCTGCCATAAGGGTGGGGTCATCTGCATATCTGAGGTTATTGATATTTCTCCTGCCAATCTTGATTACAGTTTGTACTTCATCCAGATCAGCGTTTCTCATGATGTACTCTGCATATAAGTTAAATAAGCAGGGTGACAATATACAGCCTTGACGTACTCCTTTCCCTATTTGGAACCAGGCCTATTTGTTCCATGTCCAGTTCTAAGTATTGATCCCTGACTTGCATACAGATTTCTCAAGAGGCAGGGCAGGTGGTCTGGTATTCTGATCTCTTTCAGAATTTTCCCCAGTTTGTTGTGGTTCACACAATCAAAGGCTTTGGCATAGTCAATAAATCAGAAGTAGATGTTTTTCTGGAACTTTCTTGCTTTTTTGACTATCCAATGGATGTTGACAATTTGATCTCCAGTCCCTCTTCCTTTTCTATAACCAGCTTGAACATCTGGAAGTTCACGGTGCACGTACTGTTGAAGCCTGGCTTGGAGAATTTTGAGCATTACTTTGCTAGCATGTGAGAGGAGTGCAATTGTGTGGTAGTTTGAACGTTCTTTGGCAATGCCTTTCTTTGGGATTGGAATGAAAACTGACCTTTTCCAGTTCTGTAGCCATTGCTGGTCTCAATAATACTGTTAATACCCAGATAGTGAAGGAAGTCTCATGCTCAGGTAAATTGGAAGAAATATATCAAATAAAATTAGGTAACACTTTTATCTATAAAAATTTTAAATACCAATACAGACAGATATATAACATGCTGAGACTCAAATAAGGAATATAAAACAATTTTTGAAAGACACAGGAAAATGTCTTCTTTTCACAGCTTGAGCAATGCTGCCTTGTCCTTTTGCCTCCCATGATACTTAATCTTTCTTCATTAAATTTTTTTTCTCAGCATTTTAAGTATATATGTGAATCTGTTCTTTAGTTCCAATGCTTGCATATTTATTCTTCTGCTTCTCACTCTTTTAACTCTCCTACAGAAATACCATTTATTCTTATAATTTCAACATGCTCTTTACCCTATGAACACTTATCTCTAGCTATGGGGTCCAGACTTGATAAGTCAAGCTCAAATATCAGTTGGCCTACTGGATAACTTCATTTGTGTGTCTATGACCTCATCACACTTATAATTTTAAATAATAATTATTAAAAATTTCCCCCAATTTGATCTGCTTCCACATTCCACATTTCTAGTAATGGCACCCAAAACAATCCAGTGATCCAAACTAGAAACCTGGACATCATTTGAGACATTTTACATTTCTTTAGAATGTACACATTCTGCAAGTAATTAATCAAACCGTAGAGTCAATATTACTTCTTAAATTGGTTTTAAGAGAGGGTTGTCTAGGAAGATGCAAGTCAAATCTTTTGTAACATAACACAGGAGTAACAGCCCTTCAATATTGCCATATTCTACTAATTAGAAGGAAGTTACACAAATGGGAGAATTTTTATAAAGAATTACTTATGAGGGGCAATTTAGAGGCCTCCTGACAAACATTCCATAAAATGTGAGGGTTTTGAGACACATATTGTGTTAAAGGGTTGCTATTATTGTTAAGTTGGTTTGGAGAGTACAGTACAATGTGGACCCAGGGCCAAGGTGGTTTATCTATTCTACAGACAGAAAGGAGAGGGGGAAAGTCAAGGCTGCTGATGACAGGTGGTTTTGAAGTATCACCAAGAGACTGACCTCCAAAGGACTCAACAAATTCATTCTCCCTTACATACAGAGGAGAAATTTAGCAATAAAGAGAAAGAAAAATATCTCCTCAGTAGCTGAAACAACTTTTTTCATCAGAAGGTATTCATATATAGTGAAAAAATGTTTTTTTCTTGACATCTAGAAGTCCTGATGTAACAACCATATTATCATCTAGGCATCATTATTGTTTTATAGAATTAGGAGATTAATCTATCAATCTATTAGTAATTAACAGAGCTATACTGAGATCATTAGGTAAAGTATTAAGGTATTTCTTAATACCTTTCAACAACATGGAAAATAATAATTCCAGCTTTGGAAAACTGGTAGTTTCAGTTCTAAATTTTATTTGGCAGATCATCACTTCATATCAATGCCTAATTCCATATCTATTAATATTAAATAGAGACACAATGCAGAATAACCCTACCCAGCATCAGATGTGAACACTTTACTGTCAAAAGTAGTATTATTATTAAACCATGAACCTGGTTGTTTATCATGAGTTTTAGAGGCTAATATTAAAGGAGAAAAATTTGGTAACCAGAAGGTCCTTGCACTGTTCCAGGCATCAGCTGACCTATCATTTACTTCTTACTTCTCTGTTGTTATACCTTCAAATAAGTCCATATTGATTCAGGAACTCTAGCTTCTATATATGTCACTGAGAGTTTCTTTACTTTCAGCCACTCAATTTTATAATGATCTTAAGTTCACGTCTAACTTCAGTTCCAATTATTTTATAGAAAGATATGTTCTGTTATTCAACTCCCACACCAAAAAAAAAAAAAAAAAATACAAAGGAATTGATTGAATCAATTTGAGGTGAGATTTAGGTTAGATATGAGAAATATTTTCCGTATTTATGAAATGGGATGTCATTTTAAGTTTAGAATTATTTACATTGAAATCAATCAGAAATAATAGAAAACATTTGAGAAGACATTGAAATATGCTAATTCTGTAAAGTTTAATGTTTTAATGATTTTATAATCTCTATATAGTAAACTAGAAACTAACTTATCTGTTTGGCCGTAACCTTCTCTCACTACTTTTCTCAGTCTATCTGCCACACTTTGCCATCAGTTTCTTAGTTTGGCATGGTGAGAAACTACATTGTGTTGAATTTAATTTTACTGTATAGTTTCCAGCAAGGTGTTAGAATTTTAATTTTAAAATGAACATATTTAGACAATTATGTGCCAGATAAACAGTTTGATTCCAGATGGTTTAAACAAACTCAACAGCACTTTTAAAAAAGTCAGATTGTCCTGTACCTCCCACATTGAAAATCTGTTGCTTAATTTTGTGGTCTAAGATGGAAAATATCACAAAAGTCCACTAATTAACACCTATGTATTTAAGATTATAAATAAGAATATAGGAATGGTATTTTAGCCAATGTGTCTTCTTAATTTTATCTTTAACTAACTTCATGTATTATTTTAGTCAAATAAAATCCTGAAAAGACTGTCCAGAAGCATTTTGTAGTGCATATTTTATTTCTACTCAGAAATATATATTTTTATATATCTCTATATAAATTTCTATATTGAAATACATGATGCTTCTATTTTTTTATTGCTTCTATTTTTAAGAAATGATCAGTCTCCAAGAAATACACAATTACCTAAATTTCCACTTTCAACTACTGTTTTGGAAAATATAAAATGGATCAGAAAAACTCAATAACTCTAAGAAGTTTACATGTTAATAAGGTAGGAAAATGTAATCAGTAAGTTAAGAGGAATTTTTAGATTGTGATAAATGATGAAGGAAATAAACAGAATGATGTAGTAGAAAATTATGGAGGAGAAGGTTTATATTCAGTTCGGTTAAGTTCAGTCGCTCAGTCATGTCCAACTCTGCCACTCCATGGACTGCATCACACTAGGCTTCCCTGTCCATCACCAACACCCAGAGAATGCTCAAACTCATGTGCATCAAGTTGGTGATGCCACCCAACTATCTCATCTTCTGTCATCCCCTTCTCCTCTTGCCTTCAATCTTTCCCAGGATCAGGACCTTTTCCAATGAGTCAGACCCTGATGTTTATATTAGACAGGGATGTCAGGAAAGATAACTGAGGTCTGAAGGTAGGAAGCATTTAGTAACATTACAGCAGGGAAATGAGCACTTGAAGTGTGCATTTGAAGTACAACAAAATATACAATATATTATCTGTAGTCAACATGATTGAGGGGTAGGAAGGTGGCTGGTGTCTTGTGAGCAAAGAAGAAAGAGGGTGAAGAAAAGACTCAAGTGTGAGAAGGACAAACCTACAGAAGGAACAAATTAATATTTTAAAGAAGTACAAATTTACATAATTTGTCTTACCAGATAGCTATATATTTATCAAAGTACAGTAATGAAGAAATGTGTTATTGACACATAGATGGATGAATAAACCAATGTAACACACTTGAGACATTATAAACAGGCCCTTAATATACTGCTGGTGATTGAAAAAACCATGATATTTTCAAGAAATGATGCTGGAACAATTTGCTATCTACATTTTAAAAGCAGTAAAATATTTTCTCTAGATACAAAGATTTACTTATTATATATTAAATAATGATGTCAAAATAATAAAGCTAGATCTTTCAGAAAACAAATGAGAGAATACCTGCATCACCAGAAAAATTAGTTATATATTTCTTAAGTAATATAATAAAGCAGGAGCAATCTTTGAAAAATTACATTTTTATATTAAAACATAAAAAGCATTAGCATACCATAAAAAAAATAAACTATTCACTGAGAAGACATTTACACCCATACAAGCAAAAACTATTAGTGACCAGAAGGTATCAAAACACTAACAACTCAACAGAAAAATTGGCAAAAGTTAAAAACAACTAATCAACAGAATAAAAGTAAAAATCGAAAATAAACATATTCATGGAGGCTTAACTTCATTTGAAACAATGAAATCCAATTAAAATTAGAATAAGATATGATTTTATCGCATCAGAAACAGGAAAGTTTAAAAAGCTTAGCACGTCAAATCTTGGCAAGGGTTTGGAGTAATAGGAACTTTAATCCAGTACTGCGTGTGCAGGAAGGTTGTTTCGGTAAAGTATGACTCTGCGACCCCATGGACTGTAGAGCTCCAGGCTCCTCTGTCCATGGGATTCTCCAGGCAAGAATACTGGAGTGGGTTGCCATGGCCTTCTCCAGGGAATCTTCCTGACCCAGGGATTGAACCCACATCTCATAGGGAAAGTATATAATTAAAATTCTTTGAAAGAATTTGACAAATCTCAATAAAATGTGCATTTCCTATGACTCCATTGAACTCAGTTCAGTTCAGTTCAGTCTCAGTCGTGTCCGACTCTTTGTGACCCCACGGACGGCATCATGCCAGACTTCCCTGTCCATTACCAACTCCCGGAGCTTACTCAAACTAATGTCCTTAGAGTTGGTGCTGCTATCCAACCATCTCACCCCCTGTCATCCCCTTCTCCTCCTGCCTTCAATATTTTTCAACATCAGGGTCTTTTCCAATGACTCAATTCTTCACATCAGGTGGCCAAAGTATTGTAGTTTCAGCTTCAGCATCAGTCCTTCCAATGAATATTCAGGACTGATTTCCTTTAGGATTGATTGGTTGGATCTCCTTGCAGTCCAAAGGACTCTCAAGATTGAGCCTTTTCTAACACTACAGTTCAAAAGCATCAATTCTTGGGCACTCAGCTTTCTTTATAGCCCAACTCTCACATCCATACATGAGTACACTTACATCCATACATGACTACCAGTTTAACTCATATTGCTTTAAATTTTTTTGAATCTATACCAAAAATAAAGTAATAATCCAAGCACAAATGTTTGCATTTTATAAAAGGAAAAAAACCCTAAATTTTCATCATCAGTGATAGTGAATCGAAGAACTTACAAAATAAACTTGAATGAATCCCAGATACATAATAGAAAAAATGAACTATAAAAAGTGATGAAACAAAACACAAAAATGGTAGTTATATAACTATTGATATAGATGTTGTAGACAGATTTAGACACATATGTGGTGGAGAACCACAAATCAGTTGCTTAATGATTATTTGCATAGTGAAATAGTAAGTGACCTTGATAGTATTTTTTACAGTACTTATTAGTTATTCCTGATTTGAAAGTTTTGTTATAAAATAGTTGACACCAATATTTACCATATTTTGGTACAGGATACATTATACACATATATATAATTTGAAGCTTCCTTGCTGGCTTATCACCAGAGAATTTAATACAGGAGACTCTGGTTCAATCCCTGCGTCAGGAAGATCCCTTGGAGAAGGAAATGACAACCCTCTCTAGTATTCTTGCCTGGGAAATCCCATGGACAGAGAAGCCTAGTGGGCCACAGTCCAGTTCAGTTCAGCCACTCAGTTGTGTCCGACTCTTTGTGACCCCATGAACTGCAGCACGCCAGGCCTCCCTGTCCATCACCAACTCCCGGAGTTCATGGGGCTACGGTCCATGGGGTTGCAAAAAAGTTGGACATGACTTAGTGACTAATATAGCAACAACTAATATATACATATTTATATACATATATATACTATTTGGTGAGCACAAATTATATTTTCAGGAATTTTTACATACATTATTTTGTTTGCTCTTTATAACTGTCCATTGGATAGACAGTTTTGTGTTCACTTATAAGCTTCCCATTTTTTTCATAAATGATAAATTACCAAGTTCTTAATTCTATTTTTTTCTGAACACTGGAAGTTGAAAAAATAATACTTTCTACCCCTTTAATAAGAAAAAGTGAGAACAAACAAAAATAACTTTGCTGTTCAATCCAGAATATTTGCTGCTGGAAATCTGTGAACCAACTAAAACTGATGCTTTATCAAGACTTCCAGATTGCCCATCAAAGCTTCCTTTCTCTTTCTTCCACTAACCCAAAGTCAGCATGCTGTAACTTCAACCCAATAACAACCAGTTGCCCACCTTGAAAAACCACTATAAAATCACTCAACTTATTAAGTATTCTCCCTTCTAATCTCTTCCTTACTCCAGTAGTTTAAATAAAATCAATAGACTGGTTTGGTGCTTTCGGTAGGGAGTTACCTGACAATCCAGAGTACCTGTTGTATGTTTTGTTTCTAGAAACCAAATAATAGGTGATTTTAAACTTCTTAGTATTATTCTAACCTTTTTTTATTCAGTTGTCTTACAAAATATTTTTTCAGTTTATTGAAACACTATTTTTAGAGTTGATTTACAATATTATATTAGTTTTAGATGCAAAAACACACTGATTTGATGTTTTTATAGGTTTATACTCCATTTAAAGTTATTTCAAAATAATGGCTATTGCTCCCAGTGCTGTACAATATATTCTTGTTGCTTATTTATTTTATATTTAGCAGTTCATGTCTTTTAATCCCATGCCCATTTCCATCCAACCCTTCCCTCTCTATACTGGGGTGTTGTGTGGGTGTTTACTAGTTGCTCAGTTGTGTCCAGCTCTTTGAGAGGCCATAGACTGTAGCCTACCAGGCTCCTCTGTCCATGGGATTTCCCAGGTGAAAATACTGGAGTGGGTTGCCATTTCCTTCTCCAGGGAATCTGTCCAACCCATGGACGACCTGTGTCTCCTGCATTTCAGGCACATTCTTTACCTTCTGAGCCACTAGGGAGGCCCCCTCCATACTGGTAACCACTGATAAACCAGTTTGTTCTCTAAAACTCTTATTATATATTTGTTTTAGATTCCACATGTAAGTGATAACATAGTTTGTTTTTCTCTAATATTTCACTAAGTGTAATACACTCTAGCTCTTCCCTGGAGTGTATTACACTCCACATTTTTACAAATGGAATTTCATCTTTTTTATGGGTAAGTGATGTTACATTAGTCTTCCCTGGTGGCTCAGAGGTTAAAGTGTCTGCCTCCAATGCGGGAGACCTGGGTTCGATCCCTGGGTTGGGAAGATCCCCTGGAGAAGGAAATGGTAACCCACTCCAGTATTCTTGCCTGGAGAATCCCATGGATGGAGAAGCCTGGTAGGCCACAGTCCATGGGGTTGCAAAGAGCCGGACATGACTGAGCAACTTCACTTTAAGCTGAGCGATGTTACATTACGTGTGTGTGTATCTATATACATATGCGCATCTATTCTCATATCTTCTTTATCCATTCATCATTTGGTGAGCACTTAGGTTGATTATATATCTTTGCTATTATAAATAACGCTGCTATGAACATTGGGAAGATACATCTTTTGAATGAGTATTCTCATTTTCTTTGAATGATACCCAACAATAGAATTGCAAAATAATACGGTGGTCTATTTTCAATTTTTTTTGAAGAAACTCCAAACTGTTTCAAACAATAATATTTAATAAAGTAAAATTGAAATTGAGTTTTTATGAGAAATTGCTTTCTAGTCTTTGTGCAAATGAAAGTTAATCAGTGGTAATGATGTTATTATTATTACATTCTCCCTATCAAGACTATATTTGTATAGAACATGTTAGCTAAAAAACTAGTAAATAATGTTAGAAGGCAATGGTGTTGGTGGAAGACAAAATAAAATGCTGAAAAGAGTTATGTGTGTGGGCAAACATGTGTTCTAAAGGAAGCCATATTCTCTAGGTCTTATTCTGGAAATATATTCTTTAAATACATATTTAATCAATCTGGATCATTCATTTTGATTTATTTTGGGTTTTTTTGTAGCTTGTGCCTGAATTTTGTTCCTTTTTATTCCTTTCAGTTCCTAATATAGTTCTGCTGATTTGTGTAGAATACACTTGAAGAAATGTGAGGACAGAGTACTGGATGGAAAAACGCTAAATATTTTTCAAATTTTATCACTTGGTAATTATCACATGGAGCATTGTGATTAAAAAAAAAATGAATATCGTGGGTTATTAAAAGGGATATGAAGAGTTGGGATGAACACACTCTTCAGTGGTTGATCTTTGGGTGTCTTCTCTATCATTGATTAACATATAGGTGTTCTTTCAGTTTTCAGAAATTTCTTTTTTGTTATACCACATATGATGCTACCATATAAATCTAATAATTTCATTGTCGGGGGGATCCCTATTTTATTATATTTTCTGATTAAAAAAAAAGACTTTTGCAGTAATCATTCAGTATCAAACCTCTCATTTAAAAAACTGTCTGCATGTCTTCATCTACAACCAAATTTCCTGCACTGCCACTCAGCCTGCAAACTTTTGTCTGTATTCCCTTATTGATAAGTCCATGAACCTCTTCAAGAAGAATCCGTCTACATCCTAGCCTTTCCCTCAGTCATTCAAATAAATCCTATTTATTCACTTAAACTTTATCTTTCTTAAGATGAAAATGTATGATCAGCATTTCCCTGCTTCAAAATATTATTTCAAATTATTCCATCCGCTTTTAAAATTTAATAGGTCCCATCATTCCAATAATATCAACAACCTCAAATATTTAGATGCAGATAATACCACTCTAATAGCAGAAAGTGAAGAGGAACTAAACAGCCTCTTGATGAGGATGAAAAAGAAGAGTGAAAAAGTTGGCTAATAACATTCAGAAATCTAAGACCATGGTATTTGGTCTTATCACTTCATAGCAAATAGAAGGGGGAAAAGTAAAAGCATTGGCATATTTTATTTTCTTAGGCTCCAAAACCACTAAGAACAGTGACTGCAGCCATGAAATTAAAAGACACTTTCTCCTTGGAAGGAAAGCTATGACAAATCTAGACAGCATGTTAAAAAGCAAAGACCTTTGCTGACAAAGGTCTGTATAGACAAAGCTATGATTTTTCCAGTAGTCATGTACGGATGTGAGAGTTGGACTGTAAAGAAAGTTAAATGCTGAAGAATTGATGCTTTCAAATTGTGGTGCTGGACAAGATTCTTGAAAGTCCTTTGGACTGTAAGGAGATCTAATCAATCAGTCCTAAAGGAAATCAATCCTGAATATTCATTGGAAGGACTGATGCTGAAGCTGAAACTCCAATACTTTGGCCACCTGATGCAAAGAGATGACTCACTGGAAAAGACCCTGAGGCTGGGAAAGATTGATGGCAAAAGACTAGGGAAGCATAGGATGAGTGGGAGACAGGGAAGCCTGGGATGCTGCAGTACATGGAGTCATAAAAAGCCAGATATGACTTAGCAACTGAACAACAACAACATTATTCTGTAAAGAATATTACTTTGAGATTCAGGCTCATTCACTAATCTATTTTCCTTTACTTGTTATTTACATTATTTGGGCATAAGAACGTCTTTCCTAAATGTAAGACTGTAGCTTGCCAAATATTAACTAATTCTTTGACACATTCCTTTCAAAATGTAAAATCAAGAGGTATGTCTCACCTTTTTGTCTAAGACCTACTTCTGTGAAGTGTAGTTTGAGGTATTTAATCATATCTAACAACCAAAAGAAATAATTTCCATGTTTAAAAAATAATGAATTGAAAAATCCATTGTATTAAACCTAATAGTAGAACCTGAGTTATAGTTAGTATTGCACAAGCATTAGAGTTCATGACCACAGGGCACTGTCTATGTAGTCTGCATGTGAAATGACACTTACAGAGCACCACAGATTGATTTCTGTGTCTGGAATAAATTGCACTGATTTAAAAGGATAGATTAATAAATGGTTGGTCTTGATGCAATTTTCCTCTGGGTTTAAGTGAGCTATAGAACACTATTTTTTGGCCAAACCTTGGAAAATTGGAAGGGTTTTAACAAATGGAGATGTAGAAGACACATTATTTCAAGAATGAGTCATTACTGGAGAAAATGCATGAGGAAGGGAAAACATGAGATGTTTATTTTTACAAAGGTTGTAAATGCTTAGTGGAGTACATGAATGGACAGTTGTTTGGATAACATTTTAAAACACTGAAGAGTATTATTTTTCTTAATTGGTTTGGGATTTTTTTTTTTTTAATCGGAGATGTGTTTTAGATAGCTCAGTATAAGTAGAATTCTAAAGGAGGAATTAGAGCAGAAAAAATCAACTGGTGTTGGCAAGCCAATTATCAAGCCTTTACAAGAGTCAAACTGAGGGGTATAGAGAAGCTGATTTAAGAGGGTGACAATGGGCAAGGAAAAAGAAAGAAGGGTATACAGGGAACCAAATAACCACTGATTAGAAAATAAGGGGTTAGAAGAGAGAGAAAAAGTTGTGGTTAATTTTTAACTGAAAAATGGAAATTCACTTATCAAAGGTTTTAATATTTAGATCATAGTTGTGACATTCATTTTGATATGTTGGCACAAGGGTGCCAGATTGCTCATCTAGGTAAATTACTCAAATTTAAAACATACTTTGAGAGCTGCCTGATCTAAATGAAAGACCATGATGACCAGCATGTACATGGCAATACTGTGTCAAAGTGAGATCCTGACAGCCTAGGTCACAAACTAGAACCATCTCATTCCTGCTAGGACACCATTTTCTTTTTTCTCATTTGCCAGTGTGAAGCTGTATTTCTGTCAGGGGAGCTTGTAATTTCCTCGGTTCTGTCTCATCGCA
Source organism: Bison bison bison (assembly GCF_000754665.1). Classification (NCBI taxonomy): domain Eukaryota; kingdom Metazoa; phylum Chordata; class Mammalia; order Artiodactyla; family Bovidae; genus Bison; species Bison bison. The sequence goes on along the minus strand of NW_011494919.1, from coordinate 3,397,098 downwards.
ACAAAAATTTGAAGCAACGGATGGACCAGTTTTACAGCTCTCAGACAGACCAGTGTTACAGCTCCGGGTTACAGCTCAGTTTTATTTAGAAAATAAAGGAAAATACATGCCCGAGACATGAGGGCATGCTGACCCAAAAGACAAAAAGAGAAGAGAGGCCCCCGACTCAACTTTGGCTCCTCTTTGTATATGTTTTTTCTCCTCTCCCTGGGCCTGCCTTATGTAAACTGGGCTAGCCAGGAGTGCTGTCTGTTCTACTTGAGGTCCTCACTCCATTCCTCAGACCTTCCTTTGTTCTATTTTCGTGGGCTTATCCTTTCCTTGTATTTTAGCCACTGCCATTCTGGACTCATTTTTCCTATTCCAACTACCTAACATTTCCCCTTTTCCATTCCATAAATTTACTCTTGGACAACGAAATATTAACTGTTTTTGAATGTTAGAAGTTTTCCTCAGTCATTGTTTTAAATATTGTCTTGAATTTCGTTACCTTGTATCCTCTCTGGGCAAGAACTAACTCTACCTAACCTAACCCTGAGATTCCAGAAACAGAATCAGACTTTAGTTTATCTTCTCTCTTTCTCCCCTTTCACTTTAGGTCCCATGAAAATCAACCTCTACAGCTGGAAAGTGGGGTAGTGGACAGGAGATTAAAAAAACAACAACAACAAAAAAAGTACTAAGGCCTCAAGTTTTAATATATTTAACGTTCTCTCACAGAAGAAATTAGACACTGAATCATAGACCACTGTTATGCGCTGAACTGTCCCTGCCCCAGATATGTACGAATCTTAATTCCTGGAACTTGTGACTATGACTTCATTTGGAAACAGGATATTTGGAGATGTAATCAAGTCAAGATGAAGTCATACTAGTTTAGGGTAGGCCCTGCTCCAAGGATTGTGATCCTTATAGAAAGAGGAAAGTCTGTACACAGACACACAGGTGAGACAGCCATGTGAAGATTATGGCAGACATTTACTAATGCATCTACAAGACAAAGAAGGACAAGGCTTGCTGGAACCACTGTAATGTTGTCAATGTAACGGTTGTAAATGTAAATGACAAGGAAGGATTCCTCCTGTAGAGCCTTTAAAGAAAGCCAGGCCCTACCAACAACTTGATTGTAGGCATCTAGCCTCCAACTGGAAAAGGTCAGTTTTCATTGCAATCCCAAAGAAAGGCAATGCCAAAGAATGCTCAAACTACCACACAATTGCACTCATCTCACACGCTAGTAAAGTAATGCTCAAAATTCTCCAAGCCAGGCTTCAGCAATAGGTGAACCATGAAATTCCAGATGTTCAAGCTGGTTTTAGAAAAGGCAGAGGAACCAGAGATCAAATTGCCAACATCCACTGGATCATGGAAAAAGCAAGAGAGTTCCAGAAAATCTTCTATTTCTGCTTTATTGACTAAGCCAAAGCCTTTGACTGTGTGGATCACAATAAACTGTGGAAAATTCTGAAAGAGATGGGAATACCAAACCACCTGATCTGCCTCTCGAGAAATTTGTATGCAGGTCAGGAAGCAACAGTTAGAACTGGACATGGAACAACAGACTGGTTCCAAATAGGAAAAGGAGTACATTAAGGCTGTATATTGTCACCCTGCTTATTTAACTTATATGCAGAGTACATCATGAGAAACACTGGACTGGAAGAAACACAAGCTGGAATCAAGATTGCCGGGAGAAATATCAATAACCTCAGATATGCAGATGACACCACCCTTGTGGCAGAAAGTGAAGAGGAACTAAAAAGCCTCTTGATGAAAGTGAAAGA
>NW_011494919.1:3392488-3395122 GCF_000754665.1 Bison bison bison | reverse complement strand
GGAAAAGACTCTGATGCTGGGAGGGATTGGGGGCAGGAGGAGAAGGGGGCGACAGAGGATGAGACGGCTGTATGGCATCACTGACTTGATGGACGTGAGTCTGGGTGAACTCCGGGAGTGGCGATGGACAGGGAGGCCTGGCGTTCACAATTCATGGGGTCGCAAAGAGTCGGACACGACTGAGTGACTGAACTGAACTTAACTGAGCCTCCAAAACTGTGAAAGAATAATTTCTATTATTTTAAGCCACACAGTGTATGGTGTTTTGCTACAGCAGCCCTGGAAAACTAATACAACCCTTAGGTGGCATTTTTAGTATTCTTCAACTCCCCAATTTTTATGCCAAGCATTTCATAAGGTCAATGTTCTTTTGTAGTTCTTGTGATCCCCTCCTCAATTTATAATGTCTCATTTAAAGCAATACATGTTTTCATTTGTTTATTTTCTTTAACTTCAAGCCTCCCACTTTTAACATGCTTATTTATCATAAACAAAAACTTTATTACTCATGGAAAAAGCAGAAGGCAAACTTCACATTTGAGCCAACAAGAGGATGACACAGATTGGCCTGCATGGCTCCAGCACAAAGAGTGGGCTGCAGTATAAGAAAGTAACTCAGGGCTTGGGGGAATCACTGTTTTTACAGTAAATGGTAAGCAGACCATGCCCTTCATTCCAGAGAATTACATACTGCCTTACGTAAGTGCTTGCTGTGAACACAAGCCTGAACAATAGCCCAGATAAAGAACTGGTGACACCTTGCATTCTTGGCATCACTATCATGAACTTGTAGGCATGTTTAGGGCCCAGGGCATATTGCATCCTTCCTAGTGGGAGAAGAGTAGAAATGTCCCACTGAGAATCTGAGGGCCATTGTGGCTTATATTAACAGGTAGTGAAGATAAGACACAAAATGAAGTTGTTCGTTTTAATTAAGACTCTAGGGGAGAAGTCTTTTCTTGAAAAAAGTCTTAGATTATTCCAAACCAGACCTATATCCAGAGGTTGAAAAGCAATGTTCTCAATCCACTGTATTAATACATTGATTAAAACTATACCTGGAATATTATATTCATTCTGAGTGTCATATTTTATACTAAAGTATAATATATTACATTTAATTTAAATGGCTGAAAAGAATTACGACTATTTCCTGACACATGAAATTCAAATTTCAGTGTCAGTAAAGTGAAAATGTTAGTTGCCTAGTTGCATCCAGACTTTTTGTGACTCCATGAACTATAGCCTGCCAGGCTCCTCTGTCCATGAACTTCTCCAGGCAAGAATTCTGGAGTGGGTAGCCATTCCATTTTCTAGTGGATCTTCCCAACCCAGGAATCAAACCCAAGCCTCCTGCATTGTGAACTCAGGTATCCTGCATTGCAGGTAGATTCTTTATCATCTGAGCCACCAGTTCTGACTGACATATTTTATACTAGAGTATAATACATTACATTAGATTTAAATAGTTGAAAAAAACAAAAGACGACTATTTCCTGACACATGAAATACAAATTTCAGTGCCAGTAAGTAACGTTTATTGGAATATAGTTATACTTACTCCTTTAAGCATTGTCTGTTTCTGATTTCCTGCCAAAACAGCAAACTTGTGGAATATAGAGGGACTAGACAGTTTCAAATATTTATTCTCTGACCCTTTATAGAACAAGTTGGTGGCTCTGAGCATACATAATGGGGTAGGGGTTTAGGTCTACTGGGTAAGTCAAACACTAGGCAAATTAATAAAAAAAGCAGCACTCCTAATAAAAACTAGTTAGGAGAGCTTTGAAACATAGAAGTAAAGGGATACTGAGGCGCATCACCAGAAGGCCAGGTCAAGAGGGGAAGGATGGTGAAGTGTGCTCAAGAAGCAGCCAGTTGCCCAAAGAACTCTGGATGACCCATGGCGCCCTCTGCAGACCACTCCATGCCTGTGCGTCTGAAACCTTTTCTTTACATATAGAGGTATTTCCCCCCTCCCAATCTTTTCCCCCCGTTTATGAAACTTTTTCTTAATGAGAATGGAGGCAGGCAGTAGGTGGGCACATGAGAGTGTTACTTGAGACGGTTACCTGAAATGGGTTTTAAATAAGGATGACAAGATAATTTTGAGAAAGTAACAGTTGTGGAACGTATCAGGCACACGATAATACCTAATTGAAGTAAAAGAATCTGCACTTGTTTTCTGAAGATACTAAATGATGAAGAAATGTTTAGGACCGTTTGTAAAATGTTTAAGGCTCTCACATGTGAGTATATAAACCAGTATTTTTTGTGAAGCTAGTGAACTTATCTCTAGGAGTATCATTTAAACTGCTAAATTAAAACATTAGGCACAGCTTTTATTAGAAACACAGAAAATGTGTTACTTCACAAGTGATCACATTCCCTTTGAAATATTTAAGCAGGATTTAATTAAAAAGTATCACAGTTAGATAATCAATACTCTCTGCCACTAAAATTATTATCACGCAGAAGATGTAGGCATACCTTTTGAAAGTAATTTTCTTACTACACTGCTTAATTTTAGTCATTATCCCCTCAATGTCTGACATTCTAACACAATAAGGTAAGTCACTTCAGTCGTGTCTGACTCTGTGCGACCCCATAGACGGCAGCCCACCAGACTCCCCT
>NW_011494919.1:3384960-3392388 GCF_000754665.1 Bison bison bison | reverse complement strand
AAGCAAAAAATAGGATTTGGAAGTCTCTTCTAGGATTTCCCTTGTGGCTCAGATGGTAGGGAATCTGCCTTCAATGCAGGAGACCTGTATTCAATCCCTGGGTTGAGAAGATCTCCTGAAGAAGGGCATGGCAACCCACTCCAGTATTCTTGCCTGAAGAATTTCATGGGCAAAGGAGCCTGACAGGCTACATGGAGTCACAAAGAGTTTTATTAACATGTTTTATTAACAAGAGAGAATGGAAGAGAGATGATAGAGAACTGAAGGGAACGCCCAAGAGAAAAACCTATGTTTGAAAATCTGAATTTGCCCCATTCCAAATTAACTTGCTGCCAACAACCTTTAAGGATAATACACATCAGTTGTAAAGGAAATGTGATTACACCTTGTATAATGATGGGTTTGATCATATATCCATTGACTTAAAAATGCATTTTTATAAGGTAGGTGTTATTTTCTGATATTTCATATGCATTTTGGAGAATTTTATGCATGTGAATAACTTTTCCTCTCAAAAAATTGAAAAGTAAAAATTGGTATATCACCAAGAAATCTGAACACTACAATGATAATAGCAGTTCTTGGTCTTTTCTTTTCCTAAACTAAAGGCTTTCTTCTTAAAAATTTGTACTTCTTTAAAATTTTCTTTTGGTTAATTTGGAAAAATATGAAGCAAATTTACTTACCATTACATAAATGTGTATTTAAATGAACAGCTTTTATTTTCCTAATTTTAAGAATGTTCACATTTTAACACTATAATTAATTAACATCCTTTCCTTTTCTTTCCTCTGCTTTCTTTCCTCATTTCCTCTTGTTTCTCTTTTTCCCTTCCTCCCTCTTACAATTACTCCTTTCTCTCTTACTTTCAGGTTCCCAGTCTTCACTCACAAGAGACTGTGGAGATCTGACATAAGTCCTTTTAATATAATATAAAAAGTAGGCACTGCATCCATAAAAGTTGAACATAAAATTACATTTCATTTTAGAAAACTTAAGATCATAATATCCACCACTGCTATTACATTTAAAAAATAATATTACATCATAACTATGAAGATTATTTGAAGAACTTATATGTAAAATTCCATAAGTACAAGTATATATAATTTAATTCATTTATATATATATGTATATACAAAACTGTCTAGAAGCCTTTATTCCTTAACTTCAGCAAAGCTTTCTATTGGACAGATCTCCACTAAGTAGCTATTGCTGCTGCTGTCGCTTCAGTCGTGTCCAACTGTGTGAGACCCCATAGACGGCAGCCCACCAGACTCCCCCATCCCTGGGATTCTCCAGGCAAGAACACTGGAGTGGGTTGCCGTTGCCTTCTTCAATGCATGAAAGTGAAAAGTGAAAGTGAAGTTGCTCAGTCGTGTCCAACTCTTAGCGACCCCATGGACTGCAGCCTACCAGGCTCCTCCATCCATGGGATTCTCCAAGCAAGAGTACTGGAGTGGGTAAGTATTTAAGATATAGGAAAAATTCAGTGCTAAATGGACTTGACAGTCAACAACAAAAATGTACAATACATATAAAAAATCAAGTTTCAGATAAAAATATACAAAGGTTTTCTGCCAAATGATCATTTAAAAAATAAGCCTTGAAGTTTTTATTTCTAACAATTAGGTGTTATTGACATATATAGGATTACATATTAATTTGCCTTAACAAGTGAAGGAGTCTGGAGAAGGAAATGGCTACCCACTCCAGTATTCCTGCCAGGGGAATCCTGTGGACAGAGCAGCCTGGCAGGCTATAGTTCATGGGATCCCAAGAGTCAGACACAACTTAGTGACTAAACCAACAAGTGAGGATCACAGTAAAGTATACATTTTGCTGTATATATAAACCTTGTAACCAAAATATAAATGCACAAAGTATCTAAAGGAAAAAAATAGCAAGTACCTTGTAACAAATTAATACTTTATATAGGTGTTACTCATTATTTAATAAATATTTTTACAATGTAATCCAGGTAGTTCCCTTTGTTACTTCACCCCCTTCTTTCCTTAAAGACAGATCACATTAATTTATCATATTCAGTAAACCCCTATCTAAGTGATTAACTGTCACATTTAAGGCTTAAAAAAACAATGCACGTCTTTTTCTATAGTAAACTATTTTCTACCAAGGACTAAACCAACTGTTACAGTGATTAACTTCTATGAACTTTGCATATAACCACATGGCCATTTAATTTGGGAATCACATTGTTGCAGAAACCAGTAATCGAGAAACCAAGCACCACACTTGGAGAGTTGTAGAACTCAGATTTATTATGCCAGGGGGCACAGAGGAGGTAACACTCCAATCTCTCAGTCCTGAACAAAGGGGTTATAGGGTTTTTATAGACAGACTATAGTGGGAAACACTAGCTGCTAATAGGCTGGTTCAACGTAAGGGATTTCACGTGTGTGGGAACAACAGTCAAGCCAAGGAGGGAGATGCCTGATCTTACATGGACAGGCATGATTAAGCATGTTTGCAGGGGCTGGACAATTGCAAAGAGCAAGACAAGGATGAGTGTGATAAGCTCTAGTTCCTAGTATTGTAAATTCCCACCTTCTGAGACTATGTGACCTACATGATTCAGACTTTGCAAGGAGCAAGCTGAGTTATAGAGGCAGAATGAGCAGGAGGTTATGTAAAATTTTAACTTTTCCTCTTCATTCCCCTCGCTTGATGCTTCTATCACTTGTAGAAAGCATCATCTCGTGTTTTGGTAGGACACTCAGAGCTCCCCATTGTTCAGGGGCCTATATGGAGCTATTACCATTTGTAACTTTATGGACTTAATCCAAGAGGTTATGACCTGGGTAACTGCACTGAGAATACAAGGGCCAGACAAGAGTACTGCAAAGAGCATAAAAAGAGGGCCTGTTAAAGGGAGAAGCCACGATGCCCAGCTCCAGATATTATGCCAGTTACTCCAGGAATTAGCTAGTTTCTCTCCTTTTTATGATTTGTTCTCTTAGCTGTTGGCTGTTGGGCCATGTCCCTGACTATTTCTGATTGGTTTACATAAAAGCAGCATTCTTTATTCAAGAAGAGGCAGAGTCCTCTTTTCAGCTGTCAGTAGGTCTAGCCCTCTCCTATTCTGTAAAACCACCTCAGCCAGGGAGTCTAGTTGGACCTCTAAGGAAGAGCACAGCAATAATACCGATTAGGGATAGAGGCCAGGGTTGACAATGAAAATCCATCGATATTTTGATAGCCGATTCCTCAAGCTTCCGCTGTGTGTTGACCGGGCAGGTGCCGGAGTGTGGCTGGAGAAAGGCTGAAGAACCCTCAGCTTCTGCCTTGCGTTGACTAGTCAGCTTCCAGAGTGACTAAAGCAGGGCTCAGTGTTCTTCGTGGGTGAGGGCTGTTGTCTTTGGAACTGGACCTTGTGGAGATTTGGGGGGTCCTGAACTGCTTTCCAGGTGTCCTCATCACAGGAAGTTGCTGCTTTCTTGACTCTGATGTGGTGGATCCAGGGGATGGAACCTGTAACTTTAACAGCAGTAGGATTTGCCAGGACGACCATGTGAGGGCCTATCCAAACTGGTTGAACTGGTTCCTTTTTCCAGTCTTTAACCCATACCTCATCTCCTGGCAGATAGGGATGAACTCAGTTGCCCAAAGGAATGGGAGTCCTTTCTAAGGTTTCTCAAGTGATATGGTAGAAGACTTTTCCAGGGCCTGGAAGCGTCAGGACATCTCCAAGTCAGCTAGTTGGTGGTCTCCCTTGAGCTTTTGGTGGTCTCCAGTGAGACCATCACTGGGGGTGGTCTCCCGTATAAGATCTCAAAGGGAGAATAGACTGAGGACCTCGGGCTGCATTTTCAGAGGGAGATGAGAGTTCACAGAATGATAAGACAGCTTGTTCCAGCATTGTCTGGGTGTTGGCCAGGGGATGTTCTTGTCGTATTACTACTTGGAGAAACAAACTTAAAAAGAAAGTTAAAGATATATGGCCCAAAGATTAATAGCTGTAGGAAAGCTGCTGAGGGGCTAGCCAGGAGAACCAGGTCCAGACATTGATTCATGACATTAATGTTTCTCTAGGTATGAGAAGATGCAAGAATTTGGGCTCATAAAAATCTTTACCTGAAAACATCTGACTATCTGAAGGCCTGTTTTTCTGAATTTTTCCCAGAGTACAGAGTGCTTTATTTTTTGTCTCCACCCAGAATGCCTTTCAAGAGGGTGTTGAAGGTCAGCATCTTATAGTGGTCATGATTTAATATTTGTAGAGACAGCTGGCAAGGGCCAAATTCCAGTCAGCAGGGCCCCTTCATAGCCACATATTTGACCATGTTTTGGGTGCATTTCTTGGTTATTGTGTCCCATGGTGCTGGAAAGGCTCATTCCAAGATCTAACAAAGATTTCATTGCTAGGCCACTCAATGGTGTTGTCACTAGATCAGGCCTTGTAAGTAGTGAAAGTCTCTCAATCATACCTGTCTTACTAGCCTCTTGGTCCAGGAAAATATTTCCTCTTGTTGCTTCTTACAATATCTAGAGTTCAATTCAGTTCAGTTGCTCAGTTGCGTCCAACTCTTTGCGACCCCATGAACCGCAGCACGCCAGGCCTCCCTGTCCATCACCAAATCCCAGAGTCCACCCAAACCCATGTCCATTGAGTCAGTGATGCCATCCAACCATCTCATCCTCTGTCATCCCCTTCTCCTCCTGCCCTCAATCTTTCCCAGCATCAGGTTCTTTTCCAACGAGTCAGCTCTTCACATCAGGTGGCCAAAGTATTGGCGTTTCAGCTTTAATATCAGTCCTTCCAATGAACACCCAGGACTGATCTCTTTAGAATGGACTGGTTGGATCTCCTTGCAGTCCAAGGGACTCTCAAGAGTCTTCTCCAACACCACAGTTCAAAAGCATCAATTCTTCAGTGCTCAGCTTTCTTTATAGTCCAACTCTCACATCCATACGTGACCACTGAATAAACCATAGCCTTGACTAGATGGACCTTTGTTGACAAAGTGATGTCTCTGCTTTTTAATATACTGTCTAGGTTGGTCAAAACTTTCCTATATAGAATTACATTATTACAGTTATTGATCTCATATGGAACTGCATATCAGCATTTTATCACAGGCTCAGTCATACATTTCGTAATATAAGAAATAATCTTCTGAAGCAAGCTACATAGGAAATAATACAGTTAGCAGGTATTAGTAAGGTCAAAAGCAAGAATTTAAGTCAAGAACTTTCATTGGGTATAGACTGGTATAGCCCAGGTCATCTGACTCAGTTAAATGATTATAGCCAAGTGTTAATCTCCTGGTTGTACATCATGGAGCATCTGACCTTTATCCAAACATTGTTAGAAACAATCTTAGAGTGTCCTTTTAATAACTTAATTAAACCTTTTAGCAATGTAATGGGGAACTATCTCAGAAGTGAGTCATAGTAAGCACAGACCTTAATTAACAAAACTAGAACTTAATATTCCGTGAAACAAAATTTTTTCTTTTTTTTTTTTTTTGAGAACTCATTGTGAGGGCATCAGCACTGTAGCCAGGGAAGGCTTTAACCCATCAAATAAAAATGAGGTCTATCAGGGAGCTGGGAAAAGCCAAGTGGCAGTCTTGGATTTCCCATAGCCCTGGCTCTTTGACTTTTAGCTGTTGTTTATCCATTTTCTTTTTCTTTTTCTTTTTTTTAATATATTTTTTGTTATTATTTTTTAAATCTTTTTTTTAAATTTAATTTTATTTTTTAAACTTTACATAATTGTATTAGTTTTGCCAAATATCAAAATGAATCCGCCACAGGTATACATGTGTTCCCCATCCTGAACCCTCCTCCCTCCTCCCTCCCCATACCCTCCCTCTGGGTCGTCCCAGTGCACTAGCCCCAAGCATCCAGTATCATGCATCGAACCTGGACTGGCAACTCGTTTCTTACATGATATTTTACATGTTTCAATGTCATTCTCCCAAATCTTCCCACCCTCTCCCTCTCCCACAGAGTCCATAAGACTGTTCTATACATCAGTGTCTCTTTTGCTGTCTCGTATTTCTTGATTTAGAAGCAGACTATTGCCATGTTTTAAGGACTTCAGGATAGCAAAAGTCTAACTGAGGGGTTATGTTTTGTAGAAGCAGAATGAGCTTTGTCTACATGTAACGTAATCTTAAATAATGTTTATTTACTTTACCAAAGTAACAAAAAGATTTTAAAAGCAAATAAAAATCACTTAAAGGCAAGGAAATTCATAATCTTTTATTTAAAGCTGCATTCTAAGAAAACTTTGTTCTCTAAACAGAGAGAAGACCAAATTCCAGTCTGGTACCAGCTTACTGTTAATAACAAAAGTTTTTTATCTGCTTAATCTTAGAAAGTCTTTCCCATAAATCTTGAAGAACTAGCAGTATTCTTCTAAAGCCATGAGAGTAAAATCATAGAAGGAATGTTTAAAACCTGATTCTATCACAATTGCCAAAGAAAACTGGTCATTGCTGTTGATATGTAACATTTTAATATGATAACTAGAATTATAATTGACCACATTTTATCAGGGCATATCAGATCTATGTGAATTTCACACAATTTTAGGATATCTATATTAGTAACATCAATCATACAGTATAACCTGAAAAGATTTATCACCACTTCAACAGGACTTCCCATGTAATTTAACATGTCCATTGAACCCAAGTAGCTTAATAGCTCTTTGGGCTATCTCAGGGGCCCTCTGAAGCATCCCAAAGTTAGCTAGAAGTCAAGTTATTTAGGAAGTTTTGTCAATAAATATCAAAAGGGTTTATAACCGTCAGGTAGGATCGTATAAGTTACTGTGAAAAAATGGTTATTTACTTAGCCAAAATTAACAAAAGATTTCAGAAGTAAATATAGAACAGATCAATTAAGAGGTAAAGAAACTTAAATCTATTATTAAAAGCAGTTCAACATCTGAAGAATGTATATTCTTTTAACAGAGAGAAAGGCCAAATTCAAGTTTTGCACCAGCTTACTTTAAACTCATTTAGGTAAACTTAATCAAATTTATTTTGAACTTAGTCCTAACCATGCACAAAACTTTTTTTTCAGGGTCCACTTTCCACAAATTTTTAATCACTTTCTGTAACAGCCACCTGTAAGTCAGACCTACTTTCTTTTCCCTTTATAAAATGTAATTTTATTTTTTGTATCTTCTTTATTAAAAACATACATTCTACTTTCTTATTAGATTAGCAAACATACATCATTATTATATATTTAATATTGAATATTTCCCAGTTTATGTGAATCTGAAATTTATTTAGGTTAATTTTTCTTGTATTTAGAATTGTTTGATTTGTAAGCAATTACTTTGCTTTAGACCAATTAAATTAGAAATTATTTACAATATCAACAATATTATCAGAAAAAAACAAAACACATACAGTAAGACATACATAAATCCAGACAGACAGACAG
>NW_011494919.1:3379985-3384860 GCF_000754665.1 Bison bison bison | reverse complement strand
CTTTTTTTTTTTTTTTCTTTGCCTGAAGTTCTAATTTGCCCGAGGCTGAGGTCTCAGGCCAGAGAAGGCAATGGCACCCCACTCCAGTACTCTTGCCTGGAAAATCCCATGGATGGAGGAGCCTGGTGGGCTGCAGTCCAGGGGTCGCTAAGAGTCGGACACGACTGAGCGACTTTACTTTCACTTTTCACTTTCCTGCACTGGAGAAGGAAATGGCAACCCACTCCAGTGTTCTTGCCTGGAGAATCCTAGGGACGGGGAGCCTGGTAGGCTGCTGTCTATGAGGTTGCACAGAGTCGGACACGACTGAAGCGACTTAGCAGGAGCAGCAGCAGCAGAGGTCTCAGGCAAAGTGGGCTGTTTATTTCAAGAACATGGAAAGGGTTAACTTCAAGCTTTTTCCTAGGCAAGCTTTTTAACAAGCTAGTTGTTTTTAATTGCATATGTGAAAAGAATTGGTTTTTCAGTTTCCAAAAAGAAAATTTTCTCTGACTCCTTCAATTAGCAATCACACACTCACAGTCATTCAGGGGCTATCACAGTGCCTCCCTTCTCCTGAGTCCCTAGGTTTCCTTAACTGTTGCTCCATTCCTGGGAACTCCAAGGAGGTGATCAGTCTCCTCTTCTACCCATTTGGGTAGATCTGACTGGGGACTGGCCCCAGGGCCTTACCTGATCCTGTGGCCATTCCTGGTGAGTTGGTTTGTCCCTCCAATGAGCCAGGTCAGGGCCTGGCTGTCCAGACAGTCGGAACACTGGTCTGAAAGAGAACCCAGAGTACCATCAGGTAGAGCACCTCTTGGTTTGTCCTGGGGTTTCTCTGCTCCAGCCCAGCTGAGCCACCAGTCTGGCAGCTCAAGGGGCCAGCATGGTTGGAATCTCACTGGGGCCTCCAGAAATGTTGCAGAAACCAGTAACCAAGAAACCAAGCACCACACTCGGAGAGTTGGAGAACTCAGGTTTATTATGCTGGCGGGCCCAAAGGAGTTAACACTCCAATCTCTCAGCCCTGAGCAAAGGGGTTACAAAATTTTTATCAACAGACTATAGTGGGCAATGCTAGCTGCTAATAGGCCGGTTCATACTGAGGGGCTTCTCGTGCACAGGAACAGCAGTCAAGACAAGGAGGGGGATGCCTGACCTTTATATGGACAGGCATTAAGCATGTTTGCAGGGGCTGGACAATTGCAAAGAGCAAGACAAGGGTGAGTGAGATAAGCTCCAGTTCCTAGTATTGTAAATCCCCACTTTCTGAAGCTACTTGACCTATGTGATCCAGACTGCAAGGAGCAGGATGAGTTATAGAGGCAGAATGAGCAGGAGGTTATGTAAAACTTTAACTTTTCCTCTTCATTATGGCCCTTAATTCCATGGGTTTAAATAATTAAAAGACATATATATCTTTTTCATTGTTGTGTTTCTTTCTTCTCTCTCTATTTTTTTTTTTCCTTTCTGAAATGTGACCATAATCACTGATTTTACCTTTTAAGTGCACCTAAAGGTGTTCTGAATCCATTTCAATCCATAAAATAGCTCCTTTTGTCACTCTTAAAACTTATTATGAAATTCAGTGATATATGGAAATATTTTTTATATTTCAGTGGGACGTATTACTTTATATCTTTCTTCTACCAGGTTCTTCTACCACAGTTAATTTAATATATATAATTCAAAGTTCTATAAATTGATTTTTTCTTTCTTGCATGCAATTTATTTTTTACTCTTTGATCATCTTTCATTTCCCTGAAGCATGTTCTATGGCAAATACAAATAGTTTATTAAATTTCTTCATTATTTCAAATCTGAAGTTAGTATTAGTAGATAGACCAACCTCTCTCTCTTTGTGTGTGTGTGTCTTATATTACTAGAGATAAGGCACTGGGTATATTTACACAACTTACTCATGTATATCTCATAAGACAACCTTAACTAAAAGACCACAAATTAACTGATCAGAAGAGCAGGTTAAATAAGGCCAATTTCCATACTCAGGAAGTAAAATATAACATGATCAAGATATGAGAAGAATTAAGTGACCACTATGATTTTGAAAAATACGGTCAGTTAAAAACTAATCTCAGGGAGACTGGGGGGAAACGGAGAATAGACACTAATATTTTTAAAATAACACTTAAAAGTAAATTTTAGTGTATAAAACTAAAAAATGCAATTGGTTGATAAAATATATTTCACAAATAAACATACATGTTCTTCGTACATTAGGCTTTTTTCTCCCTCCAAACAAAAATGTTCATTATAACAAAGAATATCACAATATAGCAAGGTGCGGCTTGTCAGTGAGATTCCCCATTTTATTAAAATGCCCCAAATAATGGTTATAATGAGTTATGCTATTTTTTTCAGACTCTCAGCTATTTAAATCTTTCCTCTAAAAAGGTTTTAAGAAATGTGTTACACTATGAGAACTTCATGAAACACATTTTTCCAGGTAATTCATGATCTGAGATTTATTCTAATAAGTCTTTTCATGTTATTATATTCTTATGAAAGGAGATAAAAATAGTGATACCATTTTAAAAAGACTATGAAAGCAGTGGTACAATCAGATTATTAAATTGGGTCCTGAGATGAGACAAAAATATATTGAAATCTGCCTTTATCACTTACTAGTTATGTTACTTTGAGCTTTGGTTTTCTTATCTCTAAAATATATAATAATAATATCTATTCATAAGAATGTCTTGAAGATTTAATGAATACTGAATGTTCTTATCTCAGTAACTGGTTCACAAAGCTAAATAATGTTTAATGAATAATACTAGTTTCATTAGTATTATTGACTATAAGGATTATTTGAGTGTTAGCTTCGTAATTCTGCCTCTATCTTATTATAGATGTTTGCCTTATCAGTATATATAACTACTAATTACAAAATAATATTCCTTTACTTACTTTATGGTTGCCTAATTTTCAATTCAAAAATTTCATCTGAAAGTGAAGATACAAGTGGTGAAAACTATCCACTGCCTATGTAGCTATGGTCTTGGGCCAAGGAGGAAAACATGAGGCCCCTTTGGTACATGGCAGAGAAACTGTGTTCTCATTTCTTCCTGATAGTGTGAGGAGAGATGGAGAAGATGGTGAAAGAAGTGGAAGGAAAATGACTCCTTAATTGCACAGCACTTTTGCGGAGCCACATTTGTCACTGGCCCCTAGTTAAAGCCACTTCGGATGGTCGATTTTTCACCCCCAGATTGAACAGTTTCAAACTGAACACTTTTCCTCGCTCATTTGCTCAGTCTCTCATGCTTTGTACGAGGATCTTGCATCTCACGTTTCAGATACAGAGCATTTTTGCCATGAATAGTATTCTTTATGAACTCATGCCAGAAATCCATGCATTTATGACTATTTTTCTTTCCTCAGTTACTGACCAAGAAGAGAACAAGACTGTTGAATGTTAAGTAAGTCAGAGATATGAATACCAAGATGGTGTGAGTGACATGTGATAGGTGAATTATTGAACATAAAAAGATCATGTCAGCAAAGAATTGTGACTGGAATATGTATGAGTTTATGTCCTTTCTCCTTTTAAGCAATCAAATGGGAAAAGCATAAATATGATGATTAAAGAGGAATAATACATACATAAAGAGGTACAATAAATAATTACAAACCAAATAAAATCAATACCTTACTAGTATTTCTGAATAAGTAAAATGTAGCTCTCAGATGGAAGAAGGAAATGGCAACCCACTCTGGTGTTCTTGCCTGGAGAATCCCAGGGACGACGGAGCCTGGTGGGCTGCCGTCTATGGGGTTGCAGAGTCGGACACAACTGGAGTGACTTAGCAGCAGCAGCAGCAGCTCTCAGATGAATTATACAGACTGTTTACACCTAATTTTATATAAATATTTAAATATTGACTGTATGACTCACAACTTAAATACTCAAAAGTATTTAAGTTCCATGAGTAAACAAGACATATTTACATAATCAAATGGAATACAGGTTTATATAAATGAAATAGGCTTAGTAGTCTAGCAAAAATTATTTGGTTTCCTATAACATTGTATATATATAAATCAATAAAACCAGAAAAAATTGCCTCTGGCAAATGCATTATAGATATATTTATTTTAAATATGTTTTTATTTATCTCAGTTTAGTTCAGTCGCTCAGTCATGTCCAACTCTTTGTGACCCCATGAATTGCAATACGCCAGGCCTCCCTGTCCATCACCAACTCCCGGAGTTCACTCAAACTCATGTCCATCGAGTCGGTGATGCCATCCAGCCATCTCATCCTTTATCGTCCCCTTCTCCTCCTGCCCTGAATCTCTCCAGGCATCAGAGTCTTTTCCAATGAGTCAACTCTTCACATGAGGTGGCCAAAGTACTGGAGTTTCCTCTTTAGCATCATTCCTTTCAAAGAACACCCAGGACCTATCTCCTTTAGAATGGACTGGTTGGATCTCCTTGCAGGCCAAGGGACTCAAGAGTCTTCTCCAACACCACAGTTCAAAAGCATCAATTCTTTGGCGCTCAGCTTTCTTCACAGTCCAAGTTTCCCATTCATACATGACTACTGGAAAAACCATAGCCTTGGCTAGACAGACCTTTGTTGGAAAAGTAATGTCTCTGCTTTTGAATATGCTATCTAGTTTGGTCATAACTTTCCTTCCAAGGAATAAGCATCTTTTAATTTCATGGCTGCAGTCACCATCTGCAGTGATTTTGGAGCCCCCCAAAATAAAATCTGACACTGTTTCCACTGTTTTCCCATCTATTTCCCATGAAATGATGGGACCAGATGCCATGATCTTCACTTCCTGAATGTTGAGCTTTAAGCCAACTTTTTCACTCTCCTCTTTCACTTTCATCAAGAGGCTTTTGAGTTCCTCTTCACTTTCT
>NW_011494919.1:3375690-3379885 GCF_000754665.1 Bison bison bison | reverse complement strand
TTTGGAACCAGTCTGTTGTTCCATGTCCAGTTCTAACTGTTGCTTCCTGACCTGCATATAGGTTTCTCAAGAGGCAGGTCAGGTGGTCTGGTATTCCCATCTCTTGAAGAATTTTCCACAGTTTCTTGTGATTCACACAGTCAAAGGCTTTGGCATAGTCAATAAAGCAGAAATGGATGTTTTTCTGGAACTCTCTTGCTTTTTCCATGATCCAGCGGATATTGGCAATTTGATCTCTGGCTCCTCTGTCTTTTTTAAAACCAGCCTGAACATCTGGAAGTTCACAGTTCACGTATTGCTGAAGTCTGGCTTGGAGAATTTTGAGCATTACTTTACTAGCGTGTGAGATGAGTGCAATTGTGCGGTAGTTTGAGCATTGTTTGGCATTGCCTTTCTTTGGGATCTAGTCCTTACTAATTAGATCATTGTGTTCTCATTCACTCATTGGACAAAGCATACATATAATTTTGCTGGTATATTTGGTATTTTTAAGGTTCTGTTATTGATTATCTCATTTTAGAGGATGATGCAATAGAAGTTGCTAACCTATTTCTGGAGGATATCCTACATAAATTATGTCTTATCACTTAAGGAGAGAACTAAGGAATGAAAAAAGAGAAACCAAGCACCACACTCAGAGAGTTGGAGAACTCAGGTTTATTATGCTGGCGGGCCCAGAGGAGTTAACACTCTCACCAGAGAAGCCTGGTATGCTGGGATCCATGGGGGTCACAAACGGAAACGACTGAGTGACTGAACTGAATTGAACTGAAGTGAATGATACTTCTGAGTGAATAGAACTGCTGGTTGAACTGGGCACGACTTGTCTATACTTTTGGGTTCTTAATTTATTAGTTTCTATTAGCTTTGCTGCCAAAAGGAAAAAAAAATTGAACTGATAATAATTACGTGTCAAATCTATATGTGATTCCTATCCTATAAGTTATTCCTTGAAAAAGAAAACAATGTCGCAGGCTCCTTCTCTTGAAGTAATAGCCTTGGGAGAATTTGATCACATGGAATTTATGTAGTCCTCAGAGATTAGAGTCTGAAAGAGGCAGATGATAATCATTCTAAGGCATCATTGCAATATAGTACTGCTATGGTTATCTTCTATTTATCCTGTTCAGAAGAATACCTGAAACCCAATCTCTTACTACCCTTCTCAAAAGGAAGTGAGGTTTTCAATGGCTTAATATGGCCAATAAATTATATATGGGGAAATTATATATTCCTTATTAAGCACATTCATCTCCAGTAGGAAATGCACCTGAAGTCAAGACTAAGTAAAAGGAACAAGAGAGCACCACTTAATTACCCCTTCCTTTTTGTCAATTATATTATTTAAATAGTACTATTGCAACTCACGTTCACCCCCTGACCCCTCCCCTCAAGCCAAGCATAACTTAAGTGTATGATGCTCTTGCTCAACTTGATTTGGATAATATGATTTTTCGAGTTAACTTAAAAGTTATTTTGTGTAAATGACATGTATGTAATGGTGCTAAAGCAGACATGACCTATATGCATGGTCTGGTATTCTTAAAGTAGTAGGGGAAGATCGTTTCATTCAAGTCAGTTTTTCTTGGAGGCTCAGCTGGGTAATTAGAAGGTTAAAAAGGGCTACATGCCAAATCCTGATATTTTATAAAATCACCTTAGTCATTTAATTCACTATTAGAAGTTGTGGGAGCCTATACAAGATCTTGTATTTCAGAGTATCTCCAAGTATTTTATTCAGCTTTAAGCTAGACACCTTAATATTCTTTAAATACTTTTGCCCTTCAGTTCAGTTCAGTTCAGTTGCTCAGTCGTGTCTGACTCTTTGCGAGCCCATGAATTGCAGTATGCCAGGCCTCCCTGTCCATCACCAACTCCCGGAGTTCACTCAGACTCACGTTCATTGAGTCAGTGATGCCATCCAGCCATCTCATTTTCTGTCGTCCCCTTCTCCTCCTGACCCCAATCCCTCCCAGCATCATAGTCTTTTCCAATGAGTCAACGCTTTGCATGAGGTGGCCAAAGTACTGGAGTTTCAGCTTTAGCATCAGTCCTTCCAAAGCTATCCCAGGGCTGATCTCCTTCAGAATGGACTGGTTGGATCTCCTTGCAGTCCAAGGGACTCTCAAGAGCCTTCTCCAACACCACAGTTCAAAAGCATCAATTCTTCGGCGCTCAGCCTTCTTCACAGTCCAACTCTCACATCCATATATGACCATAGGAAAAATCATAGCCTTGACTAGACGGACCTTTGTTGGCAAAGTAATGTCTCTGCTTTTGAATATGCTATCTAGGTTGGTCATAACTTTCCTTCCAAGGAGTAAGCGTCTTTTAATTTCATGGCTGCAGTCACCATCTGCAGTGATTTTGGAGCCACAAAAAATAAAATCTGACAGTTTCCACTGTTTCCCCATCTATTTCCCATGAAGTGATGGGACCAGATGGGAATCATGATCTTCATTTTCTGAATGCTGAGCTTTAAGCCAACTTTTTCACTCTCCACATTCTTATCAAGAGGCTTTTGAGTTCCTCTTCACTTTCTGCCATAAGGGTGGTGTCATCTGCATATCTGTGGTTATTGATATTTCTCCTGGCAATCTTGATTCCAGCTTGTGCTTCTTCCAGTCCAGCGTTTCTCATGATGTACTCTGCATATAAGTTAAATAAGCAGGGTGACAATATACAGCCTTGATGTACTCCTTTTCCTATTTGGAACCAGTCTATTGTTCCATGTCCAGTTCTAACTGTTGCTTCCTGACCTGCATATAGGTTTCTCAAGAGGCAGGTCAGGTGGTCTGGTATTCCCATCTCTTTCAGAATTTTCCACAGTTTATTGTGATCCACACAGTCAAAGGCTTTGGCATAGTCAATAAAGCAGAAATGGATGTTTTTCTGGAACTCTCTTGCTTTTTTCATGATCCAGCGGATGTTGGCAATTTGATCTCTGGTTCCTCTGCCTTTTCTAAAACCAGCTGGAACATCAGGAAGTTCACGGTTCACGTATTGTTGAAGTCTAGCTTGGAGAATTTTGAGCATTACTTTACTAGTATATGAGATGAGTGCAATTGTGCAGTAGTTTGAGCATTGTTTGGCATTGCCTTTCTTTGGGATTGGAATGAAAACTGACTTCCTTAGTAGACTGTTCACCTAAGTGTTATGTTATTTTTTTCAGTAGTTACTCATAATTACTTGTGTTTTGTTTAGTTTTCAGGAAATTAAGGCCTTAATAATTTTTTGCTATACTGCAAAGGAATTTTAGATTAGTGCAGTATAGCAAAAAATTTTAAACTCTTTTATGGCCTTATCATTTTTGAGTAATAACTCAAATTTGGGAAAGCAGTAGTAAAATGAAATAGAATTGGGTATCAATACAGGTAAACATGGAATTTGGGCAAAAGGTAATTGTAAATTTGTAGGCAAAAATAGCATATAACAAATTATCATTTAACACCTATACTATGATAAAACTAACAATAATAGTATGATTATTACCTTTAAGATATATTTACCCAAAATGATAAAAGCAAAGGACAAAAAGGTATGAAAGTTATTTTGCATATAAGTTACTCAAAATTATCATTATTTTCTTCAAAAATGTGATATAAATTAGTTAAATAGTGATGTGACTATTTGGAAACTATTCATGACATAACTTAAATAAGCAGGTATAGCGACCCAAAAGAACCCCAAAAGCAAAAAACACACACTGACTATAAGAACATAGATTATTGCAATATGTATTTCTTTCCTGGATTAGTATAATGTTCAAAGACGTCACATTTAGGTGCCAGGAACCTTTATGATGCTCTTTGATCTCAAAAGCTTTAGAGCTGAAAGGATTTGGAAGTTGTCATCAGCAATTGCTGAAAGCTGTCATCTTATTTGATATCCCTTTGATATCTGGCCTCTTTTTAGTTCTATGGATTTGAAAGTCATTTGGTGTCGTGTATTAATATTCAGTGTACAATGCTATTGTCTTCATAAAGAGATAAAATATTTAAAATATTTTTAATGTCAAATATTTGCTTTGCTTCCAAATTATCAATAATCTTACATAATTTAAAATAATTTATCTTATCCACTTTGCTTTTTAATCAACCTAGGAATAGTAGAATCTTTTTTTCCCCTGATTCTAGTTTTGTGACAATCCAGGAAAGGGGATTTAACTTTATCACTTTTCACTGAGTAAATGGAG
>NW_011494919.1:3374309-3375590 GCF_000754665.1 Bison bison bison | reverse complement strand
AATATAAATAAAACTACAGTGTAAGAATAAAATGTCAATGGCTGAGCAAATATTCTCCCTTTTTTTTATTTCCTGATGCAAATGGAACTGATAAAAGATGTTATAAAAATTAAAAGTCAAATGAAATAAAGATTTTAAATTGATTTACCATAATTACTACCAAGTCATCATTTCTTTTGATAGATTCCTTAAAAAGTGGAATGGGAAATACAGGTGAATGACTGGAATGTAAGTTTACCTGAAGACCGTATTTTATTTTTTGGAAAGATCTGTTTTCTCTAAGAAATAATCAAACCTATTTTAGGATTTCTAAGTGACACAATATTTACCAATGCCAACCTTACTAGGATTTATAGAGCTCAATATTTTTAAATGTAAAAACATAGAATTTAAATTTTTATTTTTAATAAATTTGACTGTTAGGAAAGATGACAGCATTTTAAGCATTACAATAAGAAAGAGACAGTTGGCTCAGAAGTATTATGGGGTATTTTTGTAGAAAATGTATGTCAATTTTCTCCTATGCTTTTCTCCAAAGCTAAACCTACAACTGCATACCAATCTACTTTCTGTTGTTTGATTATCTTTATACATTTTGTCTGATTATCTTATACATTCTGTCTACATAAATTTGGGTGTCCCTGGTGGCTCAGATGATAAATAATCAGCTTCCAATGCAGGAGACCCAGGTTCAATCCCTGGGTTGGAAAGATTCCTGGGAGAAGGGAATGGCTACCCACTCCAGTATTCTTGCCTGCAGAATTCCATGGACAGAGGAGCCTGGTGGGCTAAGGTACTTGGGTTCACAAAAAGTCGGACACGACTGAGTGACCAAGAATGCAGGCTCACTACACAAATTTGCTTATGACCTTTGACCACTTGAATATTTTCACTATCCTCATTGTCAACAAGATCATAAAAATCTTACACATTATAAATTAACTGAATATTTAAAATATTTGAATCCTGTAATATGAATAGCAATATATACATATGTTATATATATGTGTGTGTGTATGTGTGTGTGTGTGTGTGCTATGAAATATAATAATAAAATGAAACTATGGAAATGACCCAGATAACCATGATGGTGTGATCACTCACCTAGAGCCAGACATCCTGGAATTCGAAGTTAAGTGGGCCTTAGGAAGGATCACTAGAAACAAAGCTAGTGGAGGAGATGGAATTCCAGCTGAGCTATTTCAAACCTTAAAAGATGATGCTGTGAAAGTGCTGCACTCAATATGCCAGCAAATTTGGAAAACTCAGCAGTGGCCACAG
>NW_011494919.1:3309773-3374209 GCF_000754665.1 Bison bison bison | reverse complement strand
GTTTTTTTTTTTTTCCCCTTTGAATTCCATGGTGTCCATAGACACACTTTATTTATTTTTTCTTAATTTTATTTTATTTTTAAACTTTACATAATTGAAGAAGCTGGTTTTAGAAAAGGCAGAGGAACTAAAGATCAAATTTCTAACATCCGTTGGATCATAGAAAAAGAAAGAGAGTTCCAGAAAAACATGTACTCTTGTGTTATTGGCTATACCAAAGCTTTTGACTGTGTGGATCACAGCAAACTGTGGAAAATTCTTAAAGAGATAGGAATACCAGACTACCTTACCTGCCTCCTGAGAAACCTGCATGCAGGTCAAGAAGCAACAGCTAGAACTGGACTTGGAACACCAGACTGGTTACAAATCAGGAAAGGAGTATGTCAAGGCTCTATATTGTTACTCTGTTTATTTAATTTATATGCAGAATACATCATGTGAAATGCCAGGCTGGATGAAGCACAAGCTTGAATCAAGATTGCCAGGAGAAATATCAACAACATCAGATACACAGATAACTTATATGGACTCTGCATATAAGTTAAATAGAGTGACAATATAGATCCTTGACCTACTTCTTTCCTGATTTGGAGCCAATCTATTGTTCCATGTCCAGTTCTAACTGTTGCTTCTTGACCTGCATACAGATTTCTCAGGAGGCCAAAGTATTGCAGTTTCAGCTTCTTTGGTGAAGAACTGACTCCTTGGAAAAGACCCTGAAGCTAGGAAAGATTGAAGGCAGGAGGAGATGGGGACAACAGAGGATGAGATGGTTGGATGGCATCACTGACTCAATGGACATGAGTTTGAGCAAACTCCAGAAATTGATGATGGGCAGGGAAGCCTGGTGAGCTGCACTCCATCGGGTCACAAAGAGATGGACACAACTGAGCGACTGAACTGAACTGACAGAAAGGCAGCCATGAACCCACTGCTTATCTTAAGAATTACATTATCAAAACCCTGGTATTTAATTATGTGCTGTACTTCTCTCAATACTTCACCTGATTCAAGTATTGTATTTTGTCATTACCTTCCTTTATATTATATATTTTACCATATATGGATACATCCCCACACAATATAATGTATAGCTTAGGTTATTTTAAAATTTTGCATACACATATTTATATTTATGCAAACTATTTCATTAGATGTAGTAGATATACCCACATTGTAGTGCTTTATTATAATTCATTTTCTTGGCTTGGATAGTA
Organism: Bison bison bison; assembly: GCF_000754665.1. Taxonomy (NCBI): domain Eukaryota; kingdom Metazoa; phylum Chordata; class Mammalia; order Artiodactyla; family Bovidae; genus Bison; species Bison bison. The sequence continues at coordinate 3,372,992 of NW_011494919.1, read as the reverse complement.
CAAGTTAATCATAGTTGCTTTATTTATTTATATACAACCCTACATTCTTCCATGATATGACCACTATTACAATAAGCTCACTTTTCTCAATAGAACTTTCTCAATCATAATGTAATTTTGTTTTCAGAATTTCAGAAATTTAAATATATAACATTTAAAATTTTTTTGATTGTATGTGGCATAACTCTGTTTTACTTGAACCATTTGAAATTAATTTTGATAATCATTGGTATTTAAATTTTTCCTAAATCTTTATATGGTTTTTGCTTGGGTTTCCTTGAAATCAAAGATGTCAAGATTAGTACTACCAATATTTAATTTTTTTCCTCTTATGTCAAGGGATTCATCTTTTGGGACATAAACATAAAATTCAATTCTATACTCTCTAACTTCTCAAGGATAGAAAATAAAATTATATTTGATCAAATTATCTCTTTTAACTAAATGATACTTACTTACCACAGCTATCTCTTTTTGGTATTGAAGCCTATGGACATGTACTCCTCTGTGGATTTTAGACTCTGTCAAAAAAAAAAAGAAATCAATTCTTCACCTAGCTGGGAGATCAGCAAAATACCCTCATTATGTTTTTTCATTTTCATGACTTTTCAAAATATTTCTAGGGAATTAATAGGAATTAATACTTCTGGAGCAATGACTGAAAATCATGCTAACAACATAACACTTTATAGATTATTTTAGAATGAAAAATAATGAAGCTTTTAAAAGATCTGACTGGTTACTTTTACTATAGGTGAATAATGTTTATTATTTTGACTTCCATAGGATTTGCTGATTTTTCTCTAAGAGGTGAGAAAATTGTGGTCAGATTTTATCTGGTTGGAATTGCACTGTAGATTCTTCAAATAGATTTTTTTAAATTACTTTTTGTCTCATAGTGTATAATTGTTATATGAAACAATATCAGCTCAGTTGAAGTTATTTTGCCTTTCTTGGAACAGAAACCTTTCCTGAAACTTAAATTTTATTTTATCTTCATATTATACATTCTTCTAAAGAGAATCAAATAATGGAAATCTATGAACATTGGAATAATATGTCTAAGCTTTGTATTCGTTTTGTCATTTCTTAAGGGAAAAAAAGAAGGGTAGTTTGGAAAACATGATATAAATAAAATTTTTAAATATTATTTTTTACTATTTTTTCTAATTCATATTTACAAATATAGCAGCTGTTTCCTATGTATAAGAAGATAAAAATTAATTTAATTTGTGGTTCCCTGCTGCTAAGCTGCTAAGTCACTTCAGTCGTGTCCGACTCTGTGCGGCCCCATAGACGGCAGCCCACCAGGCTCCACCGTCCCTAGGATTCTCCAGGCAAGAACACTGGAGTGGGTAGCCATTTCCTTCTTCAATGCATGAAAGTGATAAGTCAAAGTGAAGTCGCTCAGTCATGTCCGACTAGTAGCGACTCCATAGACTGCAGCCTACCAGGCTCCCCGGTCCACAAGATTTTCTAGGCAAGAGTACTGAAGTGGCTTGCCATTGCCTTCTGGGTGGTTTTAAATCTAAGCTTTTTCCATTTTTAAGTGAAAGATGCTACTGCAAAGACTTACTAAATATAGAAAGCACTGCAGATCAGAAGATATGATAACTTGATTATCAGCATCAATATTTTAGTGACATCTGAGAAGGCAGATTAATGATGATATTGAAAGATATTAGCTATGACTATCAGGAAATAACTAGTTGAGCTACACTTTTTAATAAGAGGCCAGTGAAATGTACTCTTGCCTGGAAAATCCAATGGATGCAGGAGCCTGGTGGGCTACAGTCCATGGGGTCTCTAAGAGTCGGACATGACTGAGCGACTTCACTTTCACTTTTCACTTTCATGCATTGGAGAAGGAAATGGCAACCGACTCCAGTGTTCTTGCCTGGAGAATCCCAGGGACGGGGAAGCCTGGTGGGCTGCCATCTATGGGGTCGCACAGAGTCAGACATGACTGAAGCAACTTAGCAGCAGCAGCAGCAGTGAAATGTCGTTTCCTAGAAAGTAAAACAACTACTCACCTAAATTGCTATTTTAATTTGTATAGAAAATGATTTTTAATTATAATTTCATTTGGATATTGCCATGTAATTTGTTGATTGTTTAATAAATTTTAAGATGATATAAAAATTCCCTGATATTCCTTTGTGGCTGCATATATTAAATATAATATATTAACATGAGTAATTCTTAGCTATTACTCTTCTCCTTAAATAGAATGTTTATATTTTCTGGGCTGTTTATTCTGGTACATTTAAATATTTTTATACAACTCATCCAACATACAGAAGAGTATAGTTAATATCATGGAAATGATTCAATTTACTAAAACATAAGGGTCATTTACTTATTAAATACAAGGTCACCGTATTATTGCATCCTCTTAGTTTATGACATATTCCATCAACTCTCCTAGTTGAAGATTGATCTCTAGCCTCTGCCTGCCATCTAGATAGTCAGATAAATAGTTTTATTAGGATTGACTTGTCAACCATGAGATGTTGTTGTCAGCTACAACCCTGGAAAATAAAAATAGTTTATCCACAGCTGCAAAATGTGTTCAGGCACATCTTCTGGTATGTATGACTCATTATAAGGGATTCCATCAATGAATCGTTTAGTTCAAGGCCAAGACCCTTACGTTAAAATGAGTGTTTGTGATATATCACATTTGGAAAGTGAGTAGAATTGTGCTGTGCTTAGTCGCTCAATCATGTCCGACTCTTTGTGAACTCATGGACTGTAGCCCGCCAGGTACCTCTGTCTTTGGGAATTCTCCAGGCAAGAATACCAGAGTGGGTTGTCATGCCGTCCTCCAGGGGATCTTCCCAACCCAGGGATCGAAGCCAGTTCTTCCACATTGCAGGCGTCTGAGCCACCTACTTTTCTGCTTTACCATCTGAGCCACCATGGAAGACTGAGTAGAATTGTGGTTAGATGCAAAAAGACTTCTGGGATATAACATGCCATCAGTTCATTCAGTCACTCAGTCGTGTCTGACTCTTTGCCACCCCATGAATCGCAGCACACCAGGCCTCCTTGTCCATCACCAACTCATCATTCACTCAAACTCATGTATGTCCATCGAGTCGGTGATGCCATCCAGCCATCTCATCCTCTGTTGTCCCCTTCTCCTCCTGCCCCCAATCCCTCCCAGCACCAGGGTCTTTTCCAATGAGTCACTCTTCACATGAGGTGGCCGAAGTATTGGAGTTTCAGCTTCAACATCAGTCCTTCCAATGAACACCCAGGACTGATCTCCTTTAGGATGGACTGGTTGGATCTCCTTTCAGTCCAGGGGACTCTCAAGAGTCTTATCCAACACGACAGTTCAAAAGCATCAATTCTTCAGCGCTCAGCTTTCTTCACAGTCCAACTTGCCATAGATCCCTTTAAATAACTCATTTTATGTATAAAAGTTCCATTGTGAGAATAACTATTCCCATAGATTAAGATACATTTTTTTTTCTGTTTTCTCTTATTAGAAGTTGTTTAGATTATATTTTCAAGCTTAGAATTCACTGTTTTACAGCTGAAGTCATTAATATATATTGTTGTTGCTGCTGCTGCGTCACTTCAGTTGTGTCCGACTCTGTGCGACCCCATAGATGGCAGCCCACCAGGCTCCCCCGTCCCTGGGATTCTCCAGGCAAGAACATTGGAGTGGGTTGCCATTTCCTTCTCCAATGCATGAAAGTGAAAAGTGAAAGTGAAGTCGCTCAGTCGTGTCCGACTCTTAGCAACCCCATGGACTGTAGCCCACCAGGCTCCTCCATCCATGGGATTTTCCAGGCAAGAGTACTTGAGTGGGGTGTCATTGCCTTCTCACATGCAAATAGTCACGCCAGATTTTGTGAGACGGAAATAATTAAAATGATAAATAAAGCAGGATTCTTGCTTACGTACCCCATAACTTAATAAATATGTATTTCTCCAATGACTTTTAAATCTATCTGGCAAAAACTGATCTTTAAAATGTGTTTATTTAACACCTAGAATTAAATAAGGGCACACTGGTGTTTCTCAAAGGCTAAAATTGAAGCCTATTATCTTGTCCTACTGTATTTTCTAATTCCCTTCTTTAGCATCCAGTTCTTTTCCACAGTCGCCTATGCACAAATCACACATATTTGACCTGGTACTTTCTGTAGCTTCTCCTCTTTTTCCTTTAATTTTTACTGGGAAGCCAGATGGTGTCTGACCCTCACTCATCTATAATACTCAAGCCAGCATCATCCTTGGGCCTCACCCCAAATCTAACTGCCGGCTGGCCTTTTGAAAGGGAACATTCTAAACTCGCAAATGAGAATAGGAGACTAATAGTCCATTTTTATTTCCTAATGATTTACATTAGTTTTCAAGAACCCCATAAGAAATGTAAAGTACTCTGTACTTACAGGGACGTATTACTGAATTTTTTTTTTTTTTGGCCAAATTCATCAGTTCCAATTCTCTTCCTTATTTTATCCTTTAATCTACTTTTTTAATGTATGTAAAGAGAACCTCTGACTGAGCTATGTAATTTGTGTCCATGTATTTGGTAGAAGTCTGTTTTAGAATGGGGTCTGGAAGACTGTAAAGAACCTGGAGGGCTGGCATGGGGTAGGAGGCAGAAGGGAGGTTCAAGAGGGAGGGGACATATGTATACCTATGATTGATTTATGTTGATGTATGGCAGAAACCAACACAATATTGTAAACCAATTATATTTCAATTAAAAATAAATAAATTTAAAAAATTTTTTAAAGGGTTAAGGCATCTCAATGAAGGTCAGGTTCTTTCAGAGGGCATTTAAAAAGAAGCAATGGCTGAATCAATGTTCATTATGTCTTTATCATCTAAAATTATTATGACTGATTTGAAGAAATATGTAGTTGAAATAGGATGAGGTCCCTGCTTAATATTCCTGCTTCTTATTTTGCTTCTTTTTAGCAACTTCCAAGCTTCCCTATGGGGCTTCCCTATGGAGCTTCCCTGATAGCTCAGTTGGTAAAGAATCTGCCTGCAATGCAGGAGACCTTGGTTGGATTCCTGGGTTGAGAACATCCCCTGGAGAAAGGATAGGCTACTCACTCTAGTATTCTTGGGCTTCCCTTGTGGCTCAGTTGGTAAAGAATCTGCCTGCAATGTGGGAGACCTCGGTTCAATCCCTGGGTTGGGAAGATCCCCTAGAGAAGGGAAAGGCTACCCACTCAAATATTCACACACAAACTTCCATTTTTGGATTATCAGGTTGTTAATACATTCCAAAAGCCATCCTAAAGTTTCACACCTCTGTGTATATATATTTATTTTTGCCACTTAATCAGGAACCCTTATTCTTTTAAGCCTAAGGATCTTCTATTTGGGCTCTAACTCAGCTCAGAACTTATGCTTTCTATGAAGCATTGTTATCAGTTTCCATCTTAATACACTCCTTTTATAGCTTGCCTGAGATGGTTGGATAGCATCACTGACTCGATGGACATGAGTCTAAGTGAACTCCGGGAGTTGGTGATGGACAGGGAGGCCTTGGTGCTGTGATTCATGGGGTCGCAAAGAGTCAGACACGACTCAGGGACTGAACTGAACTGAACTGATACTTCTACTGGTGTAAAATCATCTATATGCAATTAATCAAATATAAATATTATATGTATTAATCTATAATATATATATAACTATTTAATTTACATATTTAGCATTATCATATATTTGAGCTCCTTAAAGCCAGAAATTGTATTTTATTCAGCAATCTGTCTTCAACTAACATGTTATTACACAGAAGATGCTTAAGAAAAAAATAGTCACCAGCAACTGAAATGAGTGAATGGAATGGTCGTTCAGATATGTATGCAGGCTGGAAGACAAGCATGTTAATTTGAAAAATGACTGTCTTCCTTTTCAAATGGTATACTACCAAGATAGTACCCTCCTATCCCTGAATCATGAACTTAATGTTTACATATTTGCTATAATAGTATATATTACATATAATTTTATGAAATATACACACTTAAAAAATTCATTCAGAGAAGATTTGACTCTTCTTTGGCTGAGAACAGTCTCTAGTTCTGTGGAATAGCAAACCACAGTGGAGACTGCTACAGGTTGCAAATATAACAATATAATGTGTACCTATGTGACAATGACATTTGAAAGATTGAACCCTTAATAGACATTTTTATAATTTAGAGTTTTGAAAATAATGGTACTGATGTGGAGGGATTCAAACTCTAACTCATGCTAAAATATCACTGCCGCCTGGCTCCCTGCCAAAATGTTAACTCAAGTTGTGGGTCACTAGATAAATCTTCAGATGCTTCTAAGATCCATGCAGATTAGTTAAATGTGAAGGTGTTGCATCCTACCTGAAATAGACTTTCTGTTAAATGGGAGTATACCTTCTTAAAAACATGATATATAAAAACAAACAAACACAATCTCCAAAAACCTAAAACAAGAAATATCTGCATTAACCAAATCAGATAAAACTTTGCCTAAGAAAAATATGACCAAGTAGGGTGCCATAATGATCACTGCCAGATCAAAAGCAAAGAATCTTTATCTGTAATTTTTCTCACTCTCAACTTGTATCATTTGATTCTCTTTGCAGTTCCGAGTTCTGCATACTGTCTCTGTGAGATGATTCACATTTCCTGCAGTTTTTAAAAACTTTTAAAAACAGCTATATCGAGGTATAACTGATATCCAAAAACTGCATATATTTAATGTAAACAATTTGATGATTTATGCTATGTGCATATACCCATGAACCGCAAAGTAATGGACAAAATCACAAAGTATGTCCAAAGTAATGAACATATCCATGAATTCCAAAAGTTTCCTTGTGTTCCTTTGTACATTTGTTTTAATTTCATTTTTATCATTGTATGGTGTACATGGCAAGAACACTCAAGATAAGATCTACCTCCTTAACAAACATTTAAGTGCACAAAACATTGTTGTTGATTATAGGCACTATGGTAGTAGATCTTTAGAATTTAACTCATTTTACGTGACTGAACTTTATATCCATTGAACAATTTCTTTTCCTCTTCACCTCCAGGCCCTGGCAATCTATACTCTAGTAAGTTTGACTAGTTTAGATAGCTCATGTAAGTAGAATCATGCATGATATGTTCTTCTGTGAATGGTTTATTTAATTAAACACAATGTTCTCCAAGTGGTTCATCCATGTTGCTGCACGTTGGGTTTTCCTTTTTTATGGATGAATAATGCACCATTGTAGGAATATGCTACATTTTCATTATTCACTCATCCATCCATGGACACGGAGGTTTTTTTCATATTTTGGCTAGTATGATTAACACTGCACTGAACGTGAAAGTGCAGATATCCTCCTGCTTTCAATTCTTTGGGCTATATACCCAGAGCTGGAATTGGTAGATCATATAATAGTTGTTGGAGAAGGCAATGGCACCCCACTCCAGTACTCTTGCCTGGAAAGTCCCATGGACAGAGGAGCCTGATAGGTTGCAGCCCATGGGGTCGTGAAGAGTTGGACATGACTGAGCGACTTCACTTTCACTTTTCACTTTCATGCATTGGAAGAGAAAATGGCAACCCACTCCAGTGTTCTTGCCTGGAGAATCCCAGGGATGGGGGAGCCTGGTGGGCTGCCGTCTATGGGGTCACACAGAGTCGGATACAACTGAAGCGATTTAGCAGCATAATAGTTGTATATTTAACAATGTGAGGGCATGTGATACTGCTGTGCTTTCCACTTTTGCTCCATTATTTTACAGACCCACCAACAGTGTACAAGATTCCAGTTTCCCAGATTCTTATCAGCACTTTCTTTTTTTTCTAGTAACAACCTTACCAAACATGAGGTTATAGCTCATTATAATTTTGATTTGAATTTTCCTGATTATTAGGGATATTGAGCAATTTTTTGTACATGTTGGCCATCTGTATGTCTTGTTTTGAGAAATATCTGATCAGGTCCTGTGTCCATTTTTTAAAAAATCAGGTTATTTGCCTTTTTGTTATTGAGTTGCAGAAGTTTCTTATATATTCTGGATATTAACCTCTTATCTGATATATAATTTATTGATATCTTCTCATATATTTTGTAGATTGCTCTTTTATTCTATCAATTATATTTTGAAAATCACTCTATTGTCTCAATATGCACAGAAAAACCACTTGCAAAAATTCAGCATACTTTCATGATAAAAACTGTAATCATTAAGGAAATGCAGATCAAAACCACAATGAAATATCTATCACCTAACCACAATGAGATACTGCTTTTCAGAATGGCTATTATCAAAAAGAACACAAATATCAAATGTTGGTGAGGATGTGGAGAAAAGAAAACCCTTCTACACTGTTGGTGGGAATATAAATTGGTACAGATTCTGTGGTAAACAGTGGAGGTCTCTCAAAAAACTAAAAATAGAATTACCATATGACCCAGTAATTCCACTCTTGGGTACATATCAGGGTGAAAAAACAAAAAACACTAATTTGAAGAGATACATGCATCCCAGTGTTCATAGCAGCATTATTTACAACTGCCAAGATATGAAAGCAGCCTAAATGTACATCAACAGATACATGGATAAGGAGGATGTCACACACACACACACACACACACACACAGAATGGAATACTACTCACTCATACAAAAGAATGAAATTTTGCCATTTGCAGGAATATAGATAGACTTGGAGGGCATTATGCTAAATGAAATAAGTCAGATACAGAAAGGCAAATACTGTATGATATCACTTATATATAATCTAAAAATACAAGAAAATAATGAATATATTAAAAAAGAAGCAGACTCACAGAAAACAAACTAGAGGTTATCAGTAGGTGGGGAAGTAGAAGGTACATATTATTAGATGGTGTAAAGACAGGCTACAAGGATATATTATACAACACTGGTAATATAGACAATATTTTGCTATAACTGTAAATGGTGTGTACTTTTTAAAAATTTCATAAAAAATTAGAAGTAAGCAAACAAAACAAAAAAGACTTTTAACAAACTACATATAAAAGAAGTGTGTCGTAGTGTAATAAAATATGACAAGCCCACAGTTAACATCATGCTCAATGGTGAAAACTGAAAGCTTTATCTCTAAGACCAGGAATAACACTCACCACTTCTGTACAACATAGTACTGAATTCTATCTAGAGCAATTAGGGAAGGGATAAAAAGGCATCCAAATCAGAAAGTACAAAGTAAAATTGTCTCTGTGGCAGATGACATAATCTTATATGTACTGATCCTTAAAGACTCCACAAAAAATGTTTAATACTAATATTTACTGAAATTGAAGAATATAAAATCAACATACAAAACTCAGTTACATTTCTATACACTGATAATAAATTATCCAAAAAGAAATTTAAATATTTCATTTATAATAACATAAAAATAATAAAATATGTGGAAATAAGCTTAACTAACTTCCCATCAAAATCCCATTGAAATTTTGAAAAGAAAGAGAAAATAAATCCTAAAATTCACATGGGACCACAAAAGACCTAGAATTGCCAAAGTGAATTTAAGAAAGAAGAACAAAGCTAAATGCATCACACATTCTGATTTTAAAATGCATTACAATGTTATAGTAATTAAAACAGCATGGCTCTGGCATAAAGGTAGCCCCTTAGACCAATGGAACAGAATTGAGAGCCCCCAGATAAACCCAAACATATATGGTCCACTGATCTTTGAAAAGGATGCCAAGATTATGTAACAGGAAAGAGTCTTTTCAATAAATGCTGGGAAAACTGAATATTCACATGCGAAAAATTAAAATGGACCTCTGTCTTACACCATACACAAAATTAAAATCAAGATGAATTAAAAAACTCAAACATAAGACCTGAAACTATAAAGCTATCATAATAAAACATAGAAGAAAAGCTTCTTGATGTTGGTCTTGTCAATGATTTCTTGGATATGACAGCAAAAGCACAGATAACAAAAGCAAAAATAGACAAGTGGTACAACAGCAAACTAAAAAGCTTTTGCACAGCACAGGAAACAGTCACTTCTCCCAGTTTCAAGTACTCCACTATGAATTTTAGCTTTTCGACCTCAATATTTCAATACAGCTCAGTTTGCAAATTACATCTTATCTTTGTAAGTGTGAAAACTAATTTCCACTGCCCTAGACTATCAAAAGACTTCCATCTGTATTGGACTGGTCTCTCTATAATTATCACAGGAAAGGAGAGAACACTGAAATATCTGGATGGGACTCAAAAAAAAAATTACAAGAAAAAAACTTAATTTGAATATTCAAGAGGTTTTTTTTGGTTTGTTTGTTATTCAACTATTTTTAAATCTGAAGGCAAAAGGTAACATCAGATTTCAGTATGATTCTTTCAAAAAGAATTACACAAACTATTCTCTCTGTTGGCTAACACTGCAAAATAGTTTTTATAGTTTCTGCCTAATTTGTTCTATATCCTTTAAGCTCCTGATGTTTTGCTCACAAATAAGTAAAATGTAAATTGTTAATAGATGAAAACATATCATTTGGACAAATATAATATTGCCTAAAAGGAAATAGTTGTAATAATATTTAGCAGTGAAATCATTTCTTGAGCAGACCTTCTTACTGGGTTCATTGAGATTCAGAACTGCTATCAAAAATATATTTCTAAAGTAAAAGTAAAGAATTTTTATATATTTTTTTCCTTATAGTAAGTTACATCAAGGGACTATAAGAGAATAGACTCAAATCATTTGTTAATGAAAGGAATTCTTTGGTACATCAAGATAATTTGATCAAAGTAAAAAGTTTCTCATGTCATTATTGAATTATGAATCTCAGACTATCAGGAAAAGATAAATTCTCTATTCTTAAGTAATTCATGAAGTCCATATTCTTACATGAAAATCAAAGAACCTAACTAACATTTCAACCTAGAAGACAATTATTGTATCTTGACAGGGGAGTTGGGATCAAATTAAATATGGTAATTTAATGTTGTAAAATGAAAAATGATAAATGATTAAATAGTTCTTTGTCTCCCATTCTGGAAGGCAATAAAATACTCCTATTCTTTCCTATTTCTGGTGATTTAATTATTTTCTTAAATATAATGCAGATACAAATTTCACAAATCAATAAAGTAAAACTTAAAAAATGAGCCATATGGAACACAGTTACTTAATTTTCTATTTTTCTATACCAGATGTCATACATCCACCTTCTTTAATACTTACTCATGTTTCAAAATTTACTCAGCATCATAATGAAGGTGAATTCCTACAGCCTCGTTTTTATGCATTTTTGGGAAAAGGTACTATTCTTATAAAGTGATACAACTATCCATATACAAATCTTTGCATCTTAAATATAAGCAATTAGTCAAAAGTCTTTATAGAGTTCATTTATCTTTAAAAGTATGTTACATATACAAATGTGCTTAAAGTGCTTACTTCTTTGTTGGGGGCAGGGGAGGGACAGAAATCTTGCTAGCTTCTTTTCCCTCCAAATATATTGATTTGTGTTTTATTGTAGATCACACTTATGAGGGCAAAGTGCTACACACATAACTATAAATGATTTGGGGAAAAAAGAGCTTTAAAAATAATCTGCAACAACTTTAGTTACGTAGTTCCAAACTGAGGAATCCATATTGGTAAAGGAGTTTGGGGTCCTAAGAAGGGGTTCTTGATAGAGGCTGCCCCAGATTTCTCCAGCCTCAGGCCTGAACCTTGGAAAACAAGGTCCCCTGCAGTGGTGACAGCCTGGGGCTGGGAGGGCTTCTGCTTTTAGCCAGGCTCTTGGCCCTGGCCGGCACAGAGACAGTGCTAATGAATCTACATCAGCAAAACTTTATAGCTCTCGAGGATCTAGTGGGTGGAAACTACCAAAGACTTCACTTTTTTTCTCGTCATTATTATTTTTTAAAAGCTCCTTCCTCATCTTCCATATCATTGAGGCAGAAAACATGTTATCAAAGCCAGTCTATTGACACTGGGTTGTGGCTAAGGAAAGTGCCATGTTTACCACAAGGCTGTTAAAGGAGTAGGGGCAGCTAATGCTCAATGGCTATTGGGGAATTTTTTAAAGGCAAGGTGAGGGAAAGAGTTGCAGGGTGCATGAACTGCTCATGGTCAATAATCTGATTTTTTGAGGCTGAGATAGGAGTGATATCATAGATGTTAACATCACTGTATGTTCATGGTCATCATGCAGTTAGCTTCATCCATCTGCTGGGGGTTTTAGTATGCATAAAACAGCTCAGGAATGTTCATCAGACACTGTGATGAACATAGATGTGAGGGACACATCTATGTCCCTCAGGGGAAAAGTAAAGATTCTGTGAGTCTATAACTGATCTATTGTTTAATTGTTACCAGTTCTCCTGATCCAACTGCCATATTTTGTTATTGCGTGTTCATATTCTTCCAGTCATTAACCCTGAGCCAGTCTTTTGTGATTAGGGGATGCCTGGGAGACTAACACTTTTCTACAAACAAGAGGCAGAGGAAATGGTGGTAGTGGTGGGGGTTGGGTGATGGCGAGGTGGGGGTGGGGGGTAAGGGGATTATCTGTCTCAGGAAAGCCTTGTAGGGTCTTGCTTGGTTATAGAGGCACCTACCCAGTCTGTAGGCCTGAGTTCGGGCCTGGATGCTTGCTGTAGGCAGACAAAGGGGTAAGTGCCTTCCTAGGAGATGACATGGGAGAAGACCCAAATAGGCCAATGTAGGAGAAAAAAGCGAAAAAACAAAACAAAAAACCCAGGAGACAATAGGAAAAAATAAAAACTCAAAACAATTTCCGTAGTTTAGGAAGAAACTTGCCTGTTTGACTCCAAATGAGTAAAAGTGTAGTTGTCCTTGTTTTCCCATTAAACTAAGTAAAAGACATAACCATGTTTGAAGTTCTCTCCTTACTAAAATTCTTGTTCTGCAGTACCTAATGGAGAAGGCAATGGCACCCCACTCCAGTACTCTTGCCTGGAAAATCCCATGGACAGAGGAGCCTGGTAGGCTGCAGTCCATGGGGTCACTAAGAATCGGACACGACTGAAGCGACTTAGCAGCAGCAGCAGCAGCAGAAGCATGAAGTTAAAAATAAAAACATTTCCAATTTTTTTCTGTTTGACTATCCAATCCTTTCCCCCAAAGTTTCCTAAAATTTTCCTGAGGTATAGCAAAAACATGAATAATGAGAAGCTTTTTTCGAAAACCTATTCCTGAACTTTCAGGCAATCTTGCACAGACTTTTCCTATTTTTACTCTCATGCATTTTTCAGAAGAGATCACAAAATCCAATGTGAAATATTATCCTTTATTCATTTTTCATTTTTAAATAAGAAAATTATTTTCTGCACATAATATTTTACCACCTTTGCTATGAACATCTATAGCAATGTCATCAAAACTATACTATGATGCTGCTGCTGCTGCTGCTGCTGCTGCTAAGTCGCTTCAGTCGTGTGCGACTCTTTGCAACCCCATAGACGGCAGCCACCAAGCTCCCCCATCCCTGGGATTCTCCAGGCAAGACCACTGGAGTGGGTTGCCATTTCCTTCTCCAATGTATGAAAGTGAAAGGTGAAAGTGAAGTTGCTCAGTTGTGTCCGACTCTCAGCGATCCCATCCATGGGATTTTCCAGGCAAGAGTACTGGAGTGGGGTGCCATTGCCTTCTCCGATACTATGATACAGATCATTAAAAAAAAAAAACTATAGATTTTATTTTTCAGAAAACTTTAGGTTTTTAGAAAAAAAATGAGCAGAAACTACAGATAGTTTCCATACAATCAATCTCCTACTTCCTCTCCTCCACAGTTTCCTCTATTATTAACTTCTTGCATTAATACAGCAAGCATGTTAAAATTGATGACACAATATTGATGCTTGTTATTAACTAAAGTCCACAGTTTACATTAGGGCTAACACTTTGTCTTGTGTTCTCTGGATTTTGACAGAAGCATAAAGTTATACATTCACCATTACAGAGACTACAGAATAGTCTCATTGCCCTGAAGGTGCCCTATCTTCCACCTGCTCACCCTTCTATTTTCCCTCCCAAATTCTGGGAACCACAGATTTTTTAAATTGTATCCAAAGTTGTGCCTTGGGGCTTCAAAGATGGCGCAGTAGCAAAGAATCTGCCTATCAATGCAGGAGACACAAGAGACCTGGGTTCCATCCCTGGGTTGGGAAGATGCCTTGGAGGAGAAAATGGCAACCCCCTCCAGTTTTCTTGCCTGGAAAAACTCATGGACAGAGGAGCCTGGTGGGCTACAGTCCATAGGATCACAAAAAGCTGGACACAACTGAGCATAGCACAGCAGCATAGTTATGCCTTATCCAGAATGTCATGTAGTTGTAATAAAACATTACATAACATTTTTATACTTGCTTCTATCATACATCTATATGTATGTAATATTCTTCCATGTCCTTTTCTGACTTGGTAGCTCATTTCTTTTAATTGGTGAATAACATTCCAAAGTTTGTGTGTATCATGGCTTGTTTATCCATTTGCCTATTGGTTGCTTACTGTTTTAGGAAGTGTAAACGAAGCTGTTTTAAACATTAATATGAAAGTGATGTGTGAACATTTGTTTTTTACTCACTTTTTTCAAGATTCATAGAATTATTTAAGAGCGTGATTGCTGGATCATAAGGTAAGTCTAAGTTCAGGTTGGAAGAAACTGCCAGACTATCTTGCAAAACGACGGTTGGATTTCCACCATCATTGAGAGTTCCTAATGTTTCATTTCCTTGCGATGATTTGCTGTTATATGTGCTTTTGAATTTTAGTAATTCTAATAAATAGGTGCATAGTGGTGTCTCATTGCTTTAATTTGTAATTTATTCATTATAAATGATGGCAAACAACTTTTCATATACTTACTCACCATCTCTAAATATTCTTTGGTGAGATGTTTATTCACATATGTTGCCTGTTTTTAACTGGATTGTTTGTTACCTTTTTAAGTCTAAGAGTTCTTGGCATATTTTGAATACAAGCCCTCTATCAGATCAGTGTTTTTGCAGATATGTTGTCCCAATTTGTAGCTTACCTTTCAAATATCTTTAACAATATTTTGCCTAGAGTGTTTTAATCAAGTCCAGCTTATCAGTTTTGCCTTTCATGGATCATACTATATAGTCCATAGAATTCTCCAGGCCAGAATATTGGAGTGGGTAGCCTTTCCCTTCTCCAGTGAGTGTTCCTAACCAAGGGATCCAACCCAGGTCTCCCCCACTGCAGGCAGATTCTTTACCAGCTGAGTCACAATGGCATTATATCTAAAACATCATTGCAAACCCAGTTTACATAGATTATCTCCTATTTAACTTCTAAAAGTTTTATTGTATGTTTAAATCTATGATTCATTTAGAGCTACTTTTATGAAAGTTAATATAATAAAATATTGTCTGCTCAATATTTTAATACACAGATATAGAATTTGAGCTATTCAAATAGAAAGGCCTTACATTTCAATAATATCATAAAATTGTGTCCAGAAAGCACTATAATTTATTCCTGTTTTTCCTGCTATAATATAATCTATAAGAGAACAGGGTCTATTACCTACTTTAAACTATATCTCTACTACCAAGATCTGTGTTTGGGAGCGATAATGTTTTTTAATGAATGAATGAGAGAAATGATAGCAGGTATATGAGATAACTCTGTGCTAAATTGCTTATTCTTAATTATTCAATTTTTATAATTTGAAGTGACTTGGCAAATAGCTCAGTATTTCACATTTATATTGGTATAAGAAAGATAACATAAAGGAAAATATTTAAAATAAATAATTTAGCCTAAAATATTTCAATGTTTTCTTTCTTTTTCATGCTTCTCCTTTGAAAATAGGGGCAGGAGAAGTAGGGGGGAGTACAGTAAACTGTAAACAGTAACAACCTAAGTGGGCTTCCCTGGTGGCTCAGATGAATCTGGCTGCAATGCAGGAGACCTGGGTTTGATCCCTGGGTTGGGAAAATCCCCTGGAGAAGGGAACAGCTACCCATTCTAGTACTCTGGCCTGGAGAATTCCATGGACAGGCAGAATAAATACTTACAATAATGTCTATAATGTGGAAAACCTCCATTAGCTATAATCTCAAATATTTATAACAGTATTTTAAATAAAAATAAATTTTCTGACTGAAGGATAACACAATTATCTGCATATTTTAAATACATATTGCTTATATTTTAAAGATAAAATGGAGTTTTATGTGAAATATTATACATAAATTATGCTCAAACAAGCTCAGTCTTTCCAAGCTACCCAAGTATTCTCACCTTTGGACATGGCAAATTAAGTTGCACATTTAAAGGATTATTGTTGTTGCTGTTTAGTTACTGAGTGGTGTCTGACACTTTGTGACCCCATAGACCGTAGCCCACTAGGCTCCTCTGTTCGAGATTTCCTGGGCAAGAATACTGAAATGGGCTGCCATTTTCTTCTCCAGGGGATCTCCCTGATCCATGGATCGAGCCCATGTCTCCTGCAGTGGCAGGCAGATTCTTTACCACTGAGACACCAGGGAAGCCCTTTAAAGGATTAGCAATTTTGTATATCCAAAAATTTTTATATCAACATGTCTGCTCAATATTTTAATACACAGATATAGAATTTGAGCTATTCAAATAGAAAGGCCTTACATTTCAATAATATCTTAAAATTGGGTCCAGAAAGCACTTTTAGGTTGTTCTGAGTAATGGAAACAGGTCCTACATAATTTAAAATGCTGCTGAATGAGACAGTAGAGACTACTTAGATGGATAATTCTACAGTATATGGTAGCTAAGGGACTGCGGATCAATCTTGAATGGAATTGACTTATATTAGAATCTGGATGGAGTAAGATATAGGAGAATAGCACTTCTGATATCTACAAATAACTGCTAATACAATGAAAATGAAAAATAAGCATAGCTGAAATGTAAGCTACCCTAAAAAGACATATTTAAACACTGATTCATAATTTCACTATTAAATAATTTGTATATTAAATATATGGTTAGGAGAAAAAATGTTCAGTTTTACATTTTATTTTAAATTGTAACACTCAATGTGTTCATGCTCATTCTAAAGTAATATTATATTTTACAGTAGGGAAAAAAGGCAAAGGTATGTTTTAAACAGAAGAGATTTTTCTTCTGAATCCATTTTATGCAATTGAATTTTTCAATACAAATAAATGCAGTAACATAAATCAACATGTTTAAGGCAGAATTTTTATTCTTTTTTTGTTTTGAATAAAGGTTTGAGATGTTCATAATTATTTTTTATTTGGAATCAGGGTATAGGATTTAACATGTATGGGTATGTACTTGTGCTTGTGTCTGTGTTTGATAAGCTATAGCTTTTCAACTGAGGAAAATAAATATGAGCAAAATTTTATTGAAACAAGTACTATCCAGATAATAATGTCAATTTAATTGTTAAGCTTTCATTACTTTGCTGATATAGTGAGTTAAATTCACTGATATATTCAAGCAAAAACTAAACTACTATTTATTTAACATTATAAAGGAAATAACTATATTGCTTGGGAGGCTAGAGTACAGAATCACTTAGTTTATTATAACTAATATTTTACAAGTTATTAGTTGTTCCTTTTTTATAGATATGTTTCCTACATGAAAATCAATTTTGGTAAATGTATTAAGATGTATGTTTAAGTAAATACATCATATCAATAATACTGAAAATTTATCTTTGACAGGGTAATTCCACTTTGAGTGTTATTATCTTTTATAGGTATGAAAGGATATTCATTTACAGTTTGTGAAAACTAAGTATAAATATTACTGAGAATAAAATAATTAAATATATTTTGGCACATATATTTTTGAATAAATTTTACCCTTTAATATGAAGTAGACCTATAATTACTGACCTGGAGAGAAGTAATATTGCCACGTTAAACTAAAAAGGATAACATAAGAAATACGTGTAGTATGACTCTCTTTTACAAAAAGAAAAGTTTCCATACAGTCAGATATATATATGTATGTAAATATATCAAAAAATAATAGTTAAAGTAAATCCATAGGAACCAAATTCATGTCAAGTTTTAATTCTGAGCATTAAATGGGCATTTTATAAATATTTGTTTTGTTTCAGTTTCTCTTATTTCTGTCAATTATCAAAAGACAAAAGCTTTCAAAGAATAACAGATTTTTAGAAATAAAAGGGATCATAAGTACATGTAGCTCAAGAATCATTTATATTTTACCATAACAATTAAAACAATCAGATAATCATGGCTTTGAGAAACCAAATTCCTTACCAAAGTAGCTGTAAAATATGGCCCAAGTCTTCCAGATATTTGAACCAGTTGTTCCCAGATATCTCTTCTGTTTTGTTGTACATGTATTCCTCTTTCAAATATGAACAATTCAACTATCTAAGGAGAGCAGAAATTCTCAGGGTCTTTCCAACTTGTTCATGTACTGCTGACACCCTTTCTAACTGCACTCAATACACATATTCTTCCTACTCTTCTTCAGCTAGAACATCTACAGTTTCTGCATTTATTTCTTTTCAAATCTGGTTTGAATCTCCTCTTGCCAGCTTTCAAGTTTTTGTTAATGTATCTCAGTAAAAACCCAGAACCAGCCTCCAGGTATTGTCTGTCTAGATCACCTTGAAGTATCATTATGACTGCACTCCAGACTGCAGCTAAGGCAACTGTCACCACGAGGAAGGTACCCATACAATTGCTGGTTTACTATTCTTTTACATTAACCAGCAATTCTATTTGCAGCAATTGATATTAATCTATGCATCTCCTGTGGAGAAGGAAATGGCAACCCACTCCAGTATTCTTGTCTGGAGAATTTCATGGACAAAAGAGCTTGGTGGGTGTCCATAGGCTCACAAAGAGTAGGACATGACTGAGCATGCATGCACATGCCTCTCCTGTCCTAAATTGTGAAAGTTGTATTACTTGCTTAGTCATGTCCAAATCTTAGCAACCCCATAAACTGTAGCCCGCCAGGCTCCTATGTCCATGGAATCCTCCATGGCAAGAATATTAGAGTGGGTAGCCATTCCCTTTGGAGGATCTTCCCCACCCAGGGATCAAACCTGCATCTCCTGAATTGCAGGCAGATTCTTTACTGCCTTGGGGACTTCCCTGGTGGCTCAGATGGTAAAGCATCTGCCTACAATGCGGGAGACCTGGGTTTGATCCCTGGGTCAGGAAGATCCCCTGGAGAAGGAAATGGCAACCCACTCCAGTACTCTTGCCTGGAAAATCCCATGGACAGAGGATCCTGATAGGCTACAGTTCATGGGGTCGCAAAGAGTCGGACACAACCGAGCGACTTCACTTTCACTTTCATTTTTCTTTACTGCCTTAGCCAACCTACATTGTGAGGCTCAGTTCAAATGTTTGATTTTGATTTGGGGCTTTATAAATTTTCCTATCAAAAATGGACTTGGTAAGTGTGGTCTTGGTGAGCCCTTACAAACTGTATTTTGTACTGTCATCACATCTTTGTTTTCAAAGGAAATTTTACAATCAACTTATTCTATTTCATATTTAATCAAGTAATTTATAAAAATACCAAAAACACAAGTCCTAAAATACAACTCAGGGATTGAAATCTTCCTTCATATTAATGGTGGTTGCTTTTTAATAACCCAAATGAATTCAAATTAGCTATAATTAATTTATATTTTGACAAGGCTCTACTGTTTGTGAGAAACAAATAAATAATATTTTGTGATTTTATTAAAAAATATATGTGACCAAGTGGTAAAGAATGGGCCTGCCAAGGCAGGAGTGGCAGGAGACGTGGCTTTGATCCCTGGGTCAGGAAGACTCACCCGCCTTCCCCTAAAGAAGGAAATGGCAACCCGCTCAAGTATTCTTACCTGGAAAAATCCCATGGACAGAGGAGCCTGGTGGGCTACAGCCCATGGGGTTGCAAAGAGTTGGACATGACTGAGCACTTGTCAGCAGCATATGAAATGGAATAGGGACTAAGTTGTGGTAGCCATTAGCAGCTTATAAGTGTTGAAGCCTTCAAATATGACTATTCTTTACTGAGATATGTCACATTTGTTTTGGGGGAAAAAAACAGAATGCAAAATATCTCAATTAATACATATTATGTTGATTATAAATTGATATGACAATATTTGTGATAAACAGGTTAAATAGTATAATTATTTCCACTTACTTTAATTAATGGCATTGCTGCTGCTGCTACTGCTGCTAAGTTGCTTCAGTCGTGTCCAACTCTGTGCGACCCCATAGACAGCAGCCCACCAGGCTCCCCCATCCCTGGGATTCTCCAGGCAAGAACACTGGAGTGGGTTGCCATTTCCCTCTCCAATGCATGAAAGAGAAAAGTGAAAGTGAAGTCGCTCAGTCGTGTCCGACTCTTAGCGACCCCATGGACTTCAGCCTACCAGGCTCCTCTGCCCATGGGATTCTCCAGGCAAGAGTATTGGAGTGGGGTGCCATTGCCTTCTCCAATGGCACTGCTAGAAACTCTAAAAACTACATATTTATCTTGCATTTTATTTCTAGTTTAAAGCTCCTTTAGGGGATATCATTTCAAAGTCCACAGATAGTACACACAAGTCATAGGCCCTTAAAGATTTAAGGCAGTTCTAGACCAATAAGTAACACAGCAGTTAATAAATCTTTCTACTAATGTTCCACTATTCCAATCTGCCTTTCTTTTTGTCCTTTATACACTATCTCCTATATCTTCAGAATTTTTCTTTCCCTTCTTATTTCTGCATTCACATGGCATTCCTCCCATTTTATTTTTATGTATAAGAAAAATCATAATCTTCCTACTTTAACATCTGACCTCATTGCAAGTTTTGTAATACTTAATTTTTTTGTGTATTTGTTTCCAAGAAAGGAAACTTGAAACTGATTGATACAGGAATACCTTCATTAGAAGTTCCTGGCAACCAGATACATTAAAGTTTTATAAAATCATGGTAACCTCGTTTGACTTAACTATAGCTAATAATATTGATCTTTTCATATTTTTATACAAACCTTGGGAAATTTAGATAAGCTACATTTATATATACCACATTATTCCAATAAGACATGAATATGAATGTGAAATATTACTGTGCAACAAAGTAATGAAATTAAATCAAAACTCTGTTGCTTAAAGGTACATTATATCTTGATTTCTGCAAATCAGGAATATAGGTGTGACTTAATTTAGTACATCTGAATCAGAGTACCTCATAATATTGTAGTTAAGGGTCAGTCAGAGATAGAGTAGCATCTGAAGGTTTAGCTGGAGAAGTTAACTAAATTCAATTTGAAGATCATTTACATCATTATTAAATGCTGTTCAGAATGTTGGACTGAGGGCCTCAGTTCATCACTATTGGCCAGAGGGCTTTCTGTTTCCTGTGACACAGGAATTTCGATAAGCCAGCTCACAACTTCTGAGCTATCTTATCTAAAAAGAGAGGAGCAATCTCAAGATAAATTGTCCTTTTGTCATCTAAAACTGGAAGAAATGTCTCATTTGTTTTTTTGTGGTTTATTTTTGTGTGTGATTAGTCATAAGGAATTTAATTTAGGTCACACCTGAATGGTCTAGTGGTTTTTCCTATTTTCTTCAATTTAAGTCTGAATTTGGCAATAAGGAGTTCATGATCTAAGCCACAGTCAGCTCCTGGTCTTGTTTTTGCTGACTGTTTAGAGCTTCTCCATCTTTGGCTGCAAAGAATATAATCAGTCTGATTTCTGAATTGACCATCTGGCAATGTCTATGTTTAGAGTCTTCTCTTGTGTTGTTGGACGAGGGTATTTGCTATGACCCGTGCATTTTCTTGGCAAAACACTAATAGCCTTTGCCTTGCTTCATTCAGTACTCCAAGGCCAAATTTGCCTGTTACTCTAGGTATTTCTTGACTTCCTACTTTTGCATTCCAGTCCCCTATAATGAAAAGGACATCTTTTTTGGGTGTTAGTTTTAGAAGGTCTTGTAGGTCTTCATAGAGCCATTCAACTTTCGCTTCTTCTGTATTACTGCTCAGGACATATACTAGGATTATTGTGATATTAAATGATTTGCCTTGGAAATGAACAGATGTTCCCTTATGACTGAGCACACACACACAAATAAACAACAACAAAAAAAACACAAAGAACAATGGATGGAAGTTTGTGACATTGTACAGGACACAGGAATCAAGACCATCCCCAAGAAAAAGAAAAGGAAAAAGGAAAATGATTGTCTTAGGAGGCCTTACAAGAAGAGAAGAGAAAAGGCAAAGAAAAGAAGAGAAGCAAAAGGCAGAGGAGAAAAGGAAAGACACACCCATTTGAATGAAGAGTTCTAAAGGAGAGCAAGGAGAGATAAGAAAGCCTTTCTCAGTGATCAATGCAAAGAAATAGAGGAAAACAATAGAATGGGAAAGACTAGAGATCTCTGCAAGAAAATTAGAGATACCAAAGGAACATTTCATGCAAAGATGGGCACAATAAAGGATAGAAAGAGTATGGACCTAACAGAAGCAGGAGATATTAAGAAGAGGCGGCAAGAATACCAGAAGAAACATACAAAAAAGATCTTTATGACCCAGATAATCATGGTGGTATGATCACTCACGTAGAGCAAGACATCCTGGAATGCAAAGTCAAGTTGGCCTTAGGAAGCATCACTACAAACAAAGCTAGTGGGGGTGATGGAATTCCAGTTGAGCTATTTCAAATCCTGAAAGATGATGCTGTGAAAGTGCTGCACTCAGTATGGTAGCAGATTTGGAAAACTCAGCAGTGGCCACAGGACTGGAAAAGGTCAAC
Source organism: Bison bison bison (assembly GCF_000754665.1). Lineage (NCBI taxonomy): Eukaryota > Metazoa > Chordata > Mammalia > Artiodactyla > Bovidae > Bison > Bison bison. Next base: position 3,350,212 of record NW_011494919.1, on the reverse strand, counting down.
TTTCATTCCAATCCCAAAGAAAGGCAATGCCAAAGAATGCTCAAACTACCACACAACTGCACTCATCTCACATGCTAGCAAAATAATGCTCAAAAGTCTCCAAGCGGGGCTTCAAAGAAACATGAACCGTAAACTTCCAAATGTTCCAGCTGGATTCAGAAAAGGCAGAGGAACCAGAGATCAAATTGCTAACATCTGTTGGATCACTGAAAAAGCAAGAGATCTCCAGAAAGGCATAAACTTCTGCATTATTGACTATGCCAATGTAAGGCAAGTGCAGAGAAAAAGAGAGTGAGCTGGGCAGTCAGGCAAGAAAAGGAAATTTATTAGAGGGAAAACAGAGGGTGACTGGCTCTTAAGGAGAACCAGCATTCTCACTTTCTGATGAAGTACTTCTTATACCCCAGCAATGAAAAATTCCCTGAAGGAATGGTCACATAGCCGGAGGTCTAGAATCTGGTGGTCTCACAGCTTTGATAAGATAGGCACCAGTGAGATAACAGGAAGCCATTTGGGCAATTTGGTCAGTCTCAGAGATCACTGTGATTTATTCTTTGTAAGGTCTATGTAAGGAGCCATCTTATCAATGAGACCCCATATGGGTCCTATCAGCCAAAGGCTTTGACTGTATGGATCACAACAAACTGTAGAAAATTCTTAAAGAGATGGGCATACCAGACCACCTGACCTGCCTCTTGAGAAATCTGTATGCAGGTCAGGAAGCAACAGTTAGAACTGGACACGGAACAACAGACTGGTTCCAAATAGGAAAAGGAGTACATCAAGACTGTATATTGTCACCCTGCTTATTTAACTTATATGCCAGAGTACATCATAAGAAACGCTGGGCTGAATGAAGCACAAGATGGAATCAAGATTGCCAGGAGAAATATCAAAACCTCAGATATGCAGATGACACCACTCTGATGGCACAAAGCAAGGAAGAACTAAAGAGCCTCTTGATGTTAAGTGAAAGAGGAGACTGAAAAAGTTGGCTTAAAACTCCACATTCAGAAAACTAAGATCATGGCATCTGGTCCCATCACTTCATGGCAAATAGATGGGAAAACAGTGGAAATGGTGAAAGACTGTATTTTTTTTTGGACTCCAAAATCACTGCAGATGGTGCCTGCAGCCATGAAATTAAAAGACGCTTACTCCTTGGAAGAAAAGCTATGACCAAACTAGACAGCATATTAAAAAGCAGAGACATTACTTTGCCAACAAAAGTCCACCTAGTCAAAGCTATGATTTTTCCAGTAGTCATATATGGATGTGAGAGTTGGACTATAAAGAAAGCTGAGCACTGAAGAATTGATGCTTTTGAACTGTGGTGTTTTGAGAAGACTCTCGAGATTCCCTTGGACTGCAAGGAGATCCAACTACTTCATTCTAAAGGAAATCAGTCCTGAATATTGATTGGAAGGACTGATGCTGAAGCTGAAACTCCAATACTTTGGCCACCTGATGCCAAGAACTGACTCCTTGTAAAAGACCCTGATTCTGGGAAAGTTTGATGGCAGGAGGAGAAGGGGGCGACAGAGGATGAGATGGTTGGATGGCATCACCCACTCAATGGACATGAGTTTGAATAAATTCCAGGAGTCGTTGGTGGACAGGGAGGCCTGGTGTGCTGCGGTCCATGGTGTCTCAAAGAGTTGGACACAGCTGAGCAACTGAACTGAACTGAACTGTGCTCAGTCCTGTCCGACTGCAACACCATGGACTGTAGGCTGCCAGGCTCTTCTATCCATGGAGTTTTCCAGGCAAGAATATTTGAGGGGGTTGCCACTTCCTACTCCAGGGAACTTTCCTTACTTCTCTTTTAGTCTAAATCAGAGGAAACTCACATTTCTTGCTTGATTATGTCAATGTCTCTACTTAAAATGACTTAAATTATTATTATACTTAAATTAATTGAGATCCTTGAGACAGATTAAAGTCCTAACATCAACTATGCTCTATAGGCACACCAGCCTTCTTTTAGTAACTTGAGAATAAAAGCTTCTTTCTTGTTTTATGATATTTCCATTAGTGTCTTTTCTGCTCAAAGATAATCTCTGCCCCCATCTTCAGCTGTCTGGACACTTTATGCCTTCCAAACAATAGATAAAATATCATCTCCTTTGCCCCATCTAGACTAGTTAACATGTCATTATATATTTCATTATCATTTTAATTTTCTATATGGTTCTTACTAACAGGAGATTTTTTTCCCTCTACTTTTATCTTTGATTATTTTATGCCTGATATAATAGGATACATACTCAGTGTGTGCTAAATCGCTTCAGTTGTGTCTTCAGTTCCCTGACTCTTTGTGAGCCCACGGACTGTAGCCTGCCAGACTCCTCTGTCCATGGGATTCTCCAGGCAAGTATACTGAAATAGGTTGCCTGCCTATCATCTCCAGGTGATCTTACTGACCCTGGATTGAAACAATGTCTCTTACATCTCCTGCATTGGCAGGCGGGTTCTTTACCACGAGTGTCACCTGGGAAGCCCCAATAGAGACTCTCTAAAATAGCAGAGAATGATCTGTTTAATGAAAACTGTTCTGAAAACCTATAAATGTCATCATCACATTAAAGGCAGATAATTATTAACAAAGCATGAGAAGCATTCACAGAATGCTAAGAGAATAAAAAGTATGAATCTAACTGGAGAGAAAATGAAAGATTAAGCTGTACATAGACAAATAAGTGTTTTCTTTTTTTTTTTTCTTCTTAATCAAAGAAAGAAGCCCCTTCCCCTTCCCTTCCCTTCCCTTCTGTCTGTTCTTTACCCTCCCTTCCCTTTCCTTTCTTCTCCTTGCCAATTTCTGCTCTGGATGGATCTTCCATCCATCAAGGATGGATCAACAATAACAGCAGGAAGAGGCCTCAGTGGTCTTCAGCAGCATCAGAACTGTGAGACTACTATTTTCCTACTTGACAGTACAGCTGTTTCAATGGAATGAGTGCAAAAGGCAGAGTATCCAGAACAAATAAAACCTTGTGTTTGAGCTAAGGTAACTCTTCTTCCATTCTTTCATCATCTCCTTTCTCTTTTGGCTTCACCAATAAACATCATCTTCCAACATTCACCTAGCCAATTTTCTACAGTAAACATGGATAAAACCTTTAGTTAACTGTCTTCAGATGGAAATTAAGAAAACATGCATTGAAAGCAATGGCCACTGATAGAGTATAATAAAATATTTCTGAAACGTCAATGTTGGAAGCTTGAAAAGGCTTTCTATTCCATGCTTGAATATACTGCCTAGACTAAGGCTTGAATATGCTACCAAATTCAAGGAGGCCATATCTGTTTCAAGGATTGACATCAAAAGATTTGGTCTGCCTAATAGATAATCAATCTACATCTGATTTTCAACACACTATTCATTCAAAAATAATTATTGATCTATTACTATTTGCAAATAAATCAAGTATTTCATCAATGACAAGATTAACATATTTCTTGTTCTTTTGAATCTTAAGTTTAATGAGTAAAATTATTCATACATGCAAATGAGAGATACTAAGTTCATTGTTCCTCTACTGTCATGACAAAAAAATTCTCAGAGATATTTGTTTAAGAATTCGAAGTTAACAAAAAAAGAATTTGAAGTTGATAAAACATTCAGTGTTTATGGAAGAATCCTAATAATGGTATACCAGTATCTTCATCATTCACCAGGGCAGAACTTATAGGCTATTATCTTAAATCACTCTCCAGGATTTATTATGCATTAATTAAAAAAAAAACTCAAGAATATTTAAACTGATCAAATCACTTGACAAATAAGAAATTAAATTCTTATAATCCAAAATTATTTGTAATAGCATGTTAATTTCTTGCATACAAACAATAACTACTGAAAAAAGACTAAAAGAGTAGGTACTCAAAGAGGACTTTAGTGAACAATTTGACAATGCAGGAGACTGGAGGTGCACTGTACATGAAAATAAAAAGTCCCTCATATCAGCAACATGTGTAGCTTGATATCCTGATCAGAACTTTGGCATATTCAGAACTTCATCAGCTTCAGAGGTGAATTAGTTGACGCTACATGCCAGGCCTGGTTCATAGTATTTACTCACACATACTCAATGATGACAGGAATCAGCAAAAAGATTAGTGGAGCCTCACAGTAAAATGGAAATGCAAGTCTCTTTTTCAAAAGTTTTCAAGAATTTCAAGATAGCAGCCATTAGCAAAATCATTTTCCTAATGAAATATTATATTTCCTACAATATCTTATGCCTAAAAACCACAAAATAGTAAAGTAATACCTAGATTTTTACTGAAGCAAGTCCATTAAGTAACACTAAATGTACCACTTTGGCTAATCCTTTTAAAAGATGCAGTGTATTTACGACACTGTCCTTTCAATAAAGCTCAGTGTAAACACGTGGGGAAAAAAAATAAATAAGAATTTCAAGATAGCAATAGCAAAGCATTAAAGCATGGATCCTGCTGAAGAGATATTAGGAAATTGTCCAAAATAACAAGGCTACTAAGTAGAAGTGTAGAGAGTTTTAACTCAGGTAATTTCAGACTGAAACGTGTTTATATTTTTTATGCTATAATCCTGATTTCGCCACCATATGATAGAAGACCTAAGTAAAAATGAGATTACTTCTCTGGTACATAATTATCAGAAAAGTTATTAATCTAGATAAACATTTGAGTCACTTATATTTTTACAAATATATATTTAATACATGATTAAAAACTTCTCCCATCAGTTTCAGCACACTTTAAAACTTGTTACACACATACACACATATATATATACTTGCTAAATATATACATATTATACAAATATATATATATATATATATGGGGCTTACTTAGAGGCTCCTTGGGAAAAAATTTGCCTGCAATGCAAGAGACGTGTGCCTGATTCCTAGGTAGGGAAGATCTCCTGGGGAAAGAAATGTCAACCCACTTCAGTATCTTTGCCTGGGAAATCCTAAGGACAGAGGAGCCTGGTGGGCTACAGTTCATGGGGTTGCAAAGAGATGATGTGATTTAGCAACTAAAACAACAATATATATTATATATTATACTTTATTCTCTTCCAAACCACAGAACTTCAGGTTAATACACTCTAACTCAAGTTTAGCAACTTGAGTTTGCTAAAGATGTCTCTTTGAAGTCTAGATGAGAACTAATAATGAAACTACCATTGTATTTTCAGTAGAAATAATATAATCTCTTACCCTAAACAACTTTTATTAAGCTGGTTGTTCATAGAAAGCTAATGATTTTATATTAGAAATATATATAAATGCCTTTTTATATTTAATAAATTTTACTGATATTATACAGAATAGTAAGATCTTTTGTTTCTATAAAAGATTAATTTGCCTTTTATTCTTTTAGAACTTAAATGTTTGTGCAGTCATTTGTTATACGTATATAAAAATTTCAGTTTTAATTAGATCAGCATGGTATGATTTAATTAATTGTTGAGCTTGATAACATTTTATGTATAGAAAATACTCTTGTTCTAATAAATTTTACTTTCTACTTGATTGGTATATATATTTCTGTTATTTCTCATATGAATCTCCTATTATCATGTTATTATTATAATGAGTACCAGTCAACTGGAACTAGCTTCTGATAAGAAAATATAGTTTTGTTACATTTCCTATAGAACAGTAAGAGAGACAATAGCGATAGGGAGCTAGAGATAGAAACATGAGGTTGGGGTGAGAGAGAGAAGTTGTATGAAAATATATCAATACCTATTTTATCTACCTGCAGTGCAAGAGATAAAGAAGATACGGGTTTGATCTCTGGATTGGAAAGATTCCCTGGAGGAGGAAATGGCAACCCACTCCAGCATTTGTGCCTAAAATATTCTCATAGAGATAGGAGCCTGGAGGGCTGTCAACAGGCCCAATGAAGAATTTGATTATAAAGTGAATTTTCATACATTATGGTACACTGGCATGTAACTTTCTGGTTTAGCCAGAGACTTACTTTTTAAAGAAAATAGGAAATGATTGGTCTAAACATTTGATGCAAGAAATAACATTTTAAAATTTGTTAGCATTATAAAACACTCTCAGGTAAGTAGATATTTGTTCATTTTATTGACAAAAAGCTCATTTGTTCAAAGCTCCTTAAAAACATTGCTTCATTTTCACTGTATCATATTTAATATGTGAAAGCTGTATTATTAGCCTTTTTTTCCCCCCAGAAAGTAACATTCCTACTTTATTGTAAAAGCAGGGTGATTAAAGAATACAAATATTTAATTGTAGTAGCTTTCTAAAATTTTATTTAATGAACTCAGTTCACTCAGTGAGTTCATTTGCTCAGTCGTGTCCAACTCTTTGATACCCCATGGACTACAGCATGCCAGGCTTCCCTGTTCATCGCCACCTCCCAGAACTTACTCAAACTCATGCCCATCGAGTCAGTGATGCCATCCAACCATCTCATCCTCTATTGTCCCCTTCTCCTCCCACCTTCAATCTTTCCGAGCATCAGGGTCTTTTCCCAGGAGTCAGATGTTGGCATCAGGTGGCCAAAGTATTGGAGTTTCAGCATCAATACTTCCAATCAATATTCAGGACTGATTTCCTTTAGGATGGACTGGTTGGATCTCCTTGCAGTCCAAGGGACTCTCAAGAATCTTTTCCAAAGACCACAGTTCAAAAGCATCAATTCTTCACTGCTCAGCTTTCTTTATACTCCAACTCTCACATCCATACGTGACTACTGGAAAAACCATAGCTATGACTGGATGGACTTTTGTCAGCAAAGTAATATCTCTGCTTTTTAATATGCTGTCTAGGTTGGTCATAGCTTTTGTTCCAAAGAGCAAGTGTCTTTTAATTTTATGGCTGCAGTCACCATCTGTAGTGATTTTGGAGTCCCCCAAAATAAAGTCTGCCCCTGTTTCCACTGTTTCCCCATCTATTTGCCATGAAGTGATGGGACCAGATGCCATGATCTTAATTTTCTGAATGCTGAGTTTTAAGCCAACTTTTTCACTCTCCTCTTTCACCTTCAGTAAGAGGCTCTTTAGTTCTTCTTTGCTTTCTGCCATAAGAGTGGTGTCATCTGCATATCGGAGGTTGTTGATATTTCTCGCAGAAATCTTAATTCCAGTTTGTGCTTCATCTAGCCCAGCATTTCTCATGATATTCTCTGCATATAAGTTAAATAAGCAGGATGACAATATATAGCCTTTCCCTATCTGGAACAAATCTGTTTTGCCATGTCCAGTTCTAACTGTTGCTTCCTGACCTGCATACAGATCTCTCAAGAGGCAGGTCAGGTGGTCTTTCAGAATTTTCCACAGTTTGTTGTGATCCACAGAGTCAAAGATTTTGGCATAGTCAATAAAGCAGAAGTTTATGCCTTTCTGGAACTCTCTCACCTTCTCAATGATCCAACGGATATTGGCAATTTGATCTCTGGTTCCTCTGCCTTTTCTAAATCCAGCTGGAACATCTGGAAGTTCATGGTTCATGTTTTGTTGAAGCCTGGCTTGGAGAATTCTAAGCATTACTTTGCTACCATGTGAAATGAGTGCAATTGTCTGGAAGTTTGAGCATTCTATGGCATTACCTTCTTTGAGATTGAAGTGAAGATTGCCCTTTTCCAGTCCTGTGGCCACTGTAGAGTTTTCCAAATTTGCAGGCATACTGAGTGCAGCACTTTCACAGCATCATCCTTTAGCATTTGAAATAGCTCAACAGGAATTCCATCACCCCCACTAGCTCTGTTTGTAGTGATGCTTCCTAAGGCCCACTTGACTTCACATTACAGGATGTCTGGCTCTAGGTGGGTGATCATACCATCGTGTTTATCTGGGTCGTGAAGATTTTTTTGTGTACTTACACTGTGTATTCTTGCCACCTCTTCTTAATATCTTCTGTTTCTGTTAGGTCCATACCATTTCTGTCCTTTTTGTGCCGATTTTTTCATGAAATGTTCCTTTGGTATTTCTAATTTTTTTCAAAGAGAGCTCTAGTCTTTTCCATTCTATTGTTTTCCTCTATTTCTTTGCACTGATCACTGAGAAAGGCTTTCTTATCTCTCCTTGCTATTCTTTGGAACTCTGCATTCAAATGGGTATACCTTTCCTTTTCTCCTTTGCCTTTTGCTTCTCTTCTTTTCACAGCTATTTGTAAGGCCTCCTCAGACAACCATTTTGCCTTTTTGCATTTCTTTTTTTGGAGAATGGTCTTGATTCCTGCCTACTGTACAATGTCACAAACCTCCATCCGTAGTTCTTCAGGCACTCTATCTATCAGATCTAATCCCTTGAGTCTGCTTGTCACTTCCACTGTATAAGGGATTTGATTTAGGTCATAATGAATTGTCTAGTGGTTTTCCCTAGACCATTTAAATTTAAATTTTCTTCAATTTAAATCTGAATTGGGCAATAAGGAGTTCATTTTCTGAGCCACAATCAGCTCCCAGTGTGTTTTTGCTGACTATATAGATCTTCTCCATCTTTGGCTGCAAAGAAAATAATCAGTCTAATTCCAGTATTGACCATTTGGTAATATCCATGTAAATTATTTATTAATATCTTTTTGGAACTCAAATGTATAACATATTCTTGCAGTGTGAGATATTATATTCCAAAAAAATTATGGATTTAAGGTTTTAGTTAATTTTTACTTTAATATTTGCTTTTTATCTTTCTGAAAAAAATAAATATTTAGAAACAATTTTAAACACTACATTTGTGTCTACATCACAGTTTCAGAAACAGTTGCTTAATTTTATCCTTAACCATCTGAATAGGCTGCTGCTAAGTCACTTTAGTCGTATCTGACTCTGTGTGACCCCATAGACAGCAGCCCACCAGGCTCCCCCGTCCCTGGGATTCTTCAGGCAAGAACACTGGAGTGGGGTGCCATTTCCTTCTCCAATGCATGAAAGGAAAAGTGAAAGTGAAGTTGCTCAGTCATGTCTGACTCTTAGTGACCCCATGGACTGCAGCCTACCAGGCTCCTTCATCCATGGCATTTTCCAGGAGAGAGTACTGGAGTGGGTTGCCATTGCCTTCTCCTCTGAATAGGCTGAGAATACCCTAAATCCTCAAACCCTCACTTGTTTCTTTTTTATTTATTTGGCAGTTCTTCCCTCAATTTATCTCCTCCCTATGACTTTTTATTATATATATCAAGATAAAATCAGGTCACATCAATAACCTTGTGCTTGGAAATCACTTTAGTTAAATATCCAATTTAGTTATTTGTAAGTTATTCTTCTACATAACTGAATGAGACAATTCCTTTAAGTTTTCAGCCACTAACAAGTAGATAGGTTACTTTCCTCCAATTTCTAATAACATGCCTCTTACTTCCTTTTAAGCATCAACAAGTCATTAATAATCATATTTATGCTAATATTATTCATTTGTTCAGGGAAATCTATACTTTTCATTATGTTCCTTAAAGTTAGCTCTTCCACTCTTCTCTCATTGACCATTTCCAAAGACACTCCCACATTTTAGGTGTTTCTCAAGGCAGAGCCCCATTTCCAGGTACCAAAATCTGTGTTAATTTTCTACAGATGGGCAACAAATTCCCAGAAACTTAGCAACTTTCAACAACACTAATTATCTTACAATATTGAGGGCATAAGTCTGGTGAAGTTGGCTGGGCTCTCTGCTTATCAAGTCAAAGAAGGCTAAAGTCCAATTATCAGCTGAGCTGGACTCTAACCTGGATGCTCTTTGGAAGAATCCTCTTCTGAGATCACGATTGTTGGTAGAATAACCCAGTGCCTTGTGGTAAGTCTGAAATAGCAATTTCTTTGTTGGCTGTCAATTGAGATGTGCTCTGTACACATGGGTTCAATCCCTGGATTGGGAAGATCCCTTGCAGAAGAGAAAGGCTGCTGCTGCTGCTAAGTCGCTTCAGTCGTGCCCAACTCTGTGCAACCCCATAGACAGCAGCCCACTAGGCTCCCACATCCCTGGAATTCTCCAGGCAAGAACACTGGAGTGGGTTGCCATTTCCTTCTCCAATGCATGAAAGTGAAAAGTGAAAGTGAAGTCAGTCCTGTCCGACCCTCAGCGACCCCATGGACTGCAGCCTTCCAGGCTTGTCCGTCCATGGGATTTTCCAGGCAAGAGTACTGGAGTGGGGTGCCATTGCCTTCTCCAAGGGAAAAGAGCTACCCACTCCAGTAATCTGGCTTGGCGAGTCCCATGGACAGTATAGTTCATGGGGTCGCAATAAGTTGAACACGACTGAGTGACTTTCACTTCACTCTACATCTATAAACTGCTGGCCTTGGTTCTTGTCAGACACCTCTATTTCCAAACCAGCAAGGGTGCAGTGAATCCTTTTTACAGTACTAACCTCTCTAACTTCTGTGCCAGTCAGAGAAAACTATTTGTTTCTAAGGTAATTATGTAATTAATCACATAATTAAATTAGACTCACTGAGATAATTTATATTTTGCATATAATACAAATAAGCACAAGAGTAATACAGCAAGACAAAGGTCATGAGAGTCATCTTAAAATTCTACCTGTCCCATCTACCAATTTTTTATTCAATGATTTATCGTGTGACCAGTTCTTGGAAAAGCTGAGAGTCAACTATATTGAAGTTAAAAATTTAGAACAATTGACTTTCATGATGGATATCTGATTAGATGACTATAAGATTAACTTCATTATCAACTGACTTACACTCAGGAGTCTCCAATTTCTTCATTGTTTACCTTGCCTCACCAACTATTATAGACAGACACTTCTATATCACTACCAGCCAGTCCTCTCACAATAATATAAAAAATAGTCTTTTAAGTTAGATTATAGACTACAGCAAGTATTTGTCTACATAAAATATGTGTCTACACAGAAATCTGCACAAAGATGTTTATAAGAGTTTTTATTCATAATTGCTAAAACTTGGAAAGCACATAACATCCTTCAGTAGGTGAATGAATAAATAAACTGTGGTACATCCAAACAGTAGAATATTACTCCATGCCAGAAATAAGTGTGTTATTGAGTCACAAGAGACATAGAGTAAACTTAAATGCAACTTAAATGTGTAAAGTTAGTAAAGTGAAAAAAAGTCAATGTGAAAATGCTGCATATTGTATGATACCAATTACAGGACATTCTGGAAAAGACCAACTGGGAAGACAGAAAAATATTTAGTGGTTGCTGGAGGTGGAGTAAAATGAAGAGGGGGAAGCACAGAGAATTTTCAGGACAATAAAAAACTGTGCTTGATATTACTGTTATGACATTATGTATAATGATGGATATTTATTGTGTATTTGTTCAAAACAAAGAATGCAGAATGCCAAAACTGCATCAGAACGTAACCTATGGACTTTGGGTGATTATGATGTATCAGTTTTAACAAACATATCACTCTAGGGATGTCGATAATGGGGAAGGCTATGCATGTGTGCGAACACGGGGTTATGTGAAATCGCTGTACCTTCCATCGTCTGAGATTTGCTCTGAACCTAAAACAATCCTGAAAAAAATTGTCTTAAAAAAGGGTCACATTCATGACCTGCCTCTGCCTGGTCCTCGTATCAAGTTAATTTATAAACTAACTGATACCATGTTGATGTGTGATTAACCCCCGCAAACAGAATTTTGGATATAAAGAAAACACTTGTTTTCTTGTGTGTGTTCCAGAAGTAGTACGTAACAATGTCAGATACCAGTCAGAGTGAGGACAAACCACATCCTCTACAAAACTCCTAAATTTCTCACAAACTGGTCAAATACTATCCAATTCAAAATCCTCTATGCAGGTCATTGATAGCGTATGCAGAATCTGTCATCTTACTAGACTGTGTGGATTCTAAATCTTTCTATTTGTTTTGTAACATTGCACCATTCATTATCTAAGTGAGGCTTATTTGTAATATTAAGAGTTAATAGCAGAATTACTATTAAAATATGCAATATAGTTTAGCAATCTTCTATCTCCTTCATAACTCATTTCAAGCAATTGTGATTGATTTACAGCTCAAAAAACTGAGAACCCTGGCAGAGAATAAAATAATTATGCCCTGATTGATACTTGCTTTGAATTGTTTCTGTTACTTATATTTTGATTCATGATTATGGCTAATTAATGGTATAACATTGGTGGTTTTCAGTGATTAAATTGGAATGAAATCTTGCCTATAATGAGACACTGTAATGTTTGCAGATTATCTGTTGTTACCTTAAAAAATTATAAAATATATTTTCACTTCTGCTCTCAAAGAAAAGCCTTTAGAATTACCATCTAATTCACACACACACACACACACACACACACACACATATGAATGAGATTCATACACATATATATCTTCATAATATTAAATTTTAAAAGATGAAATAACATTCTCAGAAAAAGCATAATATGTATTTTGTTATAGCCTGAATTAGAGTGGATTAAGAAAGAAAGAAGTTGCTTATCACTGTTTTCTGCAGAGGAAATGATAAAATGAAATACACTTCATATTATTACCACCAAGAGCTTTAGTCTGTAAAAAAATAAAAATGCTCAACTTCTCAGAAGTAATCTGAAATGAGACACAATTTGCAAAATATCACATGGAAGTGCTAGAAATTTTGAAAGTAGTGAAAATTCATAGGGTCTAGTTACCTATGAAATTGAGCAATGCATATTCCTCAGCTTCAAAAGAAGAATAAAATAGATCTATACCAGTCAGAACTTAAAGTCTGCACTGCTATTAGCCTAGAAGAATAAACACAATATACTATGCTGTTGCTATGTGAACAAGGTCCTCTTCCATGTGATTTAAAAAAAAAAAATTCAACTAGAATTGTTAATACATGAACAACTGTAATCTTCAAAGTGAAAGAGAATTACTAGACATAGGTATTCATTTGAATGAATTTCTTTTCAATTTGGATTTTATAAGTGTTGCAACTTAAAGCCTTGAGATTTCTCAATTATAGTCAAGAGACCGAGCCACTTTGGGCAGTTAGAAGATAATTTTATTACATTAAAAGGAAATGTCAAAGTCAGAATACTTATTAGGCAAGTCATTCACCAAAACTGCTCTGTAGAAACCACATTCGCTTTCTCACTAGGATAACAGCATAACTCTAACGCTCTTGATTGGAATTTCTTTCTTCAAAAGATAAAATTATGCCACTAAATGTGAAACAATATTTGTAAAACATACAACTGATAAAAGACTGATGTCCAAAATATACATGAAGATTGTGTATAAATCAAGAAAGTCAGACAACCTAACTGAAAAATGGGCAAGAGATTTGAAGAGATACTTAACCAAAGAATATGAAAAAGTGTTCAACTACTTTAACAATCATGTGAATGCATAGTCTAAAACAATGCACATTGATATACACTCACTTGAATAGTTATGAGAAAAAGACTGGGAAAGCTAAGTATTGATAAAGATATGGATCTATAGGAATTACTGTATACTGTTGTTGCTGCTGCTGCTGCTAAGTCGCTTCAGTTGTGTACTACTCTGTGCGACCCCATGGACTGCAGCCAACCAGGCTCCTCCATCCATGGCATTTTCCAGGCAAGAGTACTGGAGTGGGGTGCCATTGCCTTCTCCATGTATACTGTTGATGGGAGTGAAAATTTGCCAGCTGGTAAAATTCTTAAAAATATTCTGGATAAGCTGAATATATGGATACATCCAATAGAAATGTTTGTAAGTGTTCATCAAAATATACGAATTAGAATTTGTATTATATTATTAATAGTTGCTAGAAATGGAGAAAAAGTCCAGTGATCATCAGCAGTAGAATGGATAATATATTTGTTATAGAATGTTACATGCCAGAGAAAATCACTTCAGAGAAAATCACTTAACTACAGATGTAAACAACATAAATAATGAACTAAGATAATGCTTAATCAATGGAGGAAAATTTGAAAGAATATACATTATATTATTTCTTTATATAAGATTATAAATCAAGTAAGTAATTTTATATTTTAAGAGGTTATTACATAGAACTTGCTCTGCTCCCTGCATGACAGGCCAAGAACTCTGAGAGACAAGGTATTGAGGCAAGGAATACAACCTTTTTCAGAAAGGTGGCTGACTGAGAAGATGGCAGACTAATGTCTCAAAATAACCATCTTATCAGGGTCTGGATAACAGGTTCTTTTATAGATCAGAGATGGGGGAGATGAGGAAACAAAGTAAAAAGGCCATCGATCTTGCAAATATCTCCTAGAATGGCAAGTCTTGGGGAGGGGATGTGTTAATTTTTTCCTTTGTGTAACCATCCACAGTTGGATAGGGTCTTAAACAAAGGCACTTTGGTTTAATATTTAGGCAGGGGGGCAGGGTTCCCTGAAGCAGGCTATTACCTAAAAACAGTATCCTTTTACTGAACCAAAACAACAGGAAGCAAAGGTTAAAGTAACAGATCCAACATGGAGTCAGAATTGGCTCTTTCCTGGAACAATAATGGGCTTCCCTGGTGGCTCAGACTTTAAAGCATCTGCCTGCAATGCAGGAGACCTGGGTTCGATCCCTGGGTTGGAAAGATCTTAATAGTTGTAAACATTTTGGCAAAACTAATACAATTGTGTGAAGTTTAAAAATAAAATAAAATTTAAAAAAATTAGTTGTAAACATTGGTTTTTCAGTAAAGGCTGGAGATTCATCTTCAAGTTATTTGACCTTGGTCAGATTGCTTCACCATTAGGTGCCTCCTGCCTTTATTGGCAAATAAGTCACTGTACTAACACTAATTTTATATGGTTCCTGTGTGCTCAATGCAGTAATGCAAATAAAGTGCATCTCAATATTAAGATTCATGTCACACTGAAAATACTCAATAAACACAATTACATTTATTTAAATAACAATGTATCATTCATAAAAAAAAGAAATAGGAAAAGCCATAAATAGAAATATCAATGGAAATCTATTTAACTCAAAATTGAACTATGCTACATGTAATTAGTTTCTACTTTTTTGAGTAGCTCAAATATTTTAGATTTCTTTTTTAAAGATTCCACTGTATTCAATTCCTTTTTGATTAAAACACACTGAATTGCAGCTGAAACCTGAGTGAATCAGCATTCAGTACTAGACATGGTTACAAACAGCTAACTTAAGGATAAGATTTTGATACTGGCTTTTTGATCAGCTTTAGGTTTAAAGGCAATGAGGACAAGGCTAACACCAGAGAATGGAACTGTAATACTCTAAGGAACTTAGTGTCAAAAGTGTCACTTAAACAATCACCTGTGATTGCCTAGAATAAAATACCTACTGAAGGCACAGATATGGAAGATTATTATGTGTGTGTGAGTGTGTGTGTGTGTGTGTGAGTGTCTGTGTGTGCGTGGGTATGCAAAGGACAGCAGTGTGTGTGTGTGTGTGTGTGTGTGTGTGTGTGTGAGCGTGCGTGGTCATGCTCAGTTGTGTCTGACTCTTTCCAGCTCCATGGACTGTAGCCTGCCAGGCTCATCTGTCCAGGGGATTTTCCAGGCATGAATACTGGACCAGATTGCCATTTTCTTCCCAGGGGATCTTCCCAACGCAGGGATCAAACCTGCATCTCTTGATCTCCTGCATTGGCAAGTGGGTTCTTTACCACTAGCACCACCTGGGAAGCACTGAAAACCTGAAGAATAAAACCAACAGGCTTTTTTTGAATTCAGCATTCAAGGTATATGGAGAGAGCCAGTAAGCTTTCTATTGCTACCAATTAAAAAAAAAAATCAAACAGCCAAAAGCCATAAAAAGAATTTGTTACTGGTGGGTGATAAATTATTATGTATGTTGAGTTCACAAACTTGTCAGATTTCTTTGGTTATTCATTTGGGAAAAAAATGAGACCTGAGAGTTTGAATGATAACATTTAGATAATTTTGAGGATCAAAAACTCCAAATCCCACTGAACATTTCTAGTCAGCAGAGACAGCTCCTCTTCCACTGTCTGATGCAATCTATCTTGCATTAATTGGAAATCCATTAAGACTTTAATTTAGATACCTATCTTTCAAGGGCCTGTCAATTGTCTTCATTCCTACCACTCCCCAGTGAGTTTTGAACTGTAATTATATTCAGATTCCAGCCCATCCCAGGGTCTCAGTTAAGAAATTGAACCTGGAATAGCAAAAGTGTGCATGGTTTTCAAATTTATGTGTTCAAAACCATAGGTAATTTTTGAAAGAATTAAATAAACTAAAAGAAGAAAAATGTAAGTTCAAAGCATTGCATCTAGCATCTAGATATCTCTTTCTCTCTCCTCTTTCTCTCTTTCAGTTAGATCTTGAAATGGATTTAATGCTAGTATACTCATTTTGAGATTTAATAACTAGAAGTTTCTGAGTATAGTTAAGAACTGTATCCAGTATCCAGTAGACAAATGTGCCTATCAAGCAATTTAAATGTGGTTATCCAAATGAAGATGAGCTTTAAGTGTGAAAAACACACATCAAATTTTGAAGATTTGAGTCTTATATCTTGACTTCATTTGTATATCTTACAAGTAAAATATCATTAATGCATTTTTATATTTATTACATGGTGAAGTAATGATATTTTGGATATACTGGATTAAATAAAATTTAAGAATTGATGCTTTTGAACTGTGGTGTTGGAGAAGACTCTTGAGAGTCCTTTGGACTGCAAGGAGATCCAACCAGTCCATTCTGAAGGAGATCAGCCCTGGGATCTCTTTGGAAGGAATGATGCTAAAGCTGAAACTCCAGTACTTTGGCCACCTCATGCGAAGAGCTGACTCATTGGAAAAGACTCTGATGCTGGGAGGGATTGGGGGCAGGAGGAGAAGGGGAGGACATAGGATGAGATGGCTGGATGGCATCACAGACTCTATGGACGTGAGTCTGAGTGAACTCCGGGAGTTGGTGATGGACAGAGAGGCCTGGCGTGCTGCGATTCATGGGGTCGCAAAGAGTCAGACACGACTGAGCGACTGATCTGATCTGATTATTAAATTATTCTACCTGATTATTTTTAATGTGGATACTAAACATTTAAAATACTTAAGTGGTTAACGCTGTATTTGTATTCAGTATCATACATCTGGAAGAAAGGATCTAAAGATTTAGAGTGCTGACATAAATTTATAATGTACTTTTGGTTTATATACCTATAAACCCTGTAACAAGGCCCAGAATTTACTTTCTTCACCAATTCTTGAACAGTTCTTTGCTGAGAAGAGGGTCAAGATCCTTGAAAAATGAAAAAAATGAAAATATCTGGAATCCTAGAGTAGAGTTTTGGGATTGTGACATTGAATCAGACCCACAACCTCAGTGGGGAGGATAGAATTCAGCTTTTACACATGATTGGTCAGTTTTCACAGATACTGTAATGGACAGCAAACGCAGAGTGAGGATCTCTGACTCCCTCTGGGCTATAGTGTAGAATATAGCATTTATTTTAAACTGACCACTAACAAATTCTTTGACTGTGTGGATCACAACAAACTGGAAAATTCTGAAAGAGATGGGAATACCAGACCACCTGACCTGCCTCTTGAGAAACCTATATGCAGGTCAGGAAGCAACAGTTAGAACTGGACATGGAACAACAGACTGGTTCCAAATAGGAAAAGGAGTATGTCAAGGCTGTATATTGTCACCCTGCTTATTTAACTTATATGCAGAGTACATCATGAGAAACGCTGGGCTGGAAGAAGCACGCTGGAATCAAGATTGCTGGGAGAAATATCAATAACCTCAGATATGCAGATGACATCACCCTCATGGCACAAAGTGAAGAAGAACTAAAGAGCCTCTTGATGAAAGTGAGGAGGAGAGTGAAAAATTTGGCTTAAAGCTCCACATTCAGAAAACGAAGATCATGGCACCTGGTCCCATCACTTCATGGCAAATAGATGGGGATATAGTGGAAACAGTGTCAGACTTTATTTTTTGGGCTCCAAAATCACTGCAGATGGTGACTGCAGCCATGAAATTAAAAGAAATTCCTTAGAAGGAAAGCTATGACCAACCTAGACAGCTTATTAAAAAGCAGAGACATTACTTTGTCAACAAAGTTCCATCTAGTCAAGTCTTCGGTTTTTCCAGTGGTCATGTATGGATGTGAGAGTTGGACTCTTAAGAAAGCTGAGTGCAGAATTGATGCTTTTGAACTGTGGTGTTGGAGAGGACTCTTGAGAGTCACTTGGACTGCAAGGAGATCCAACCAGTCCATCCTAAAGGAGATCAGTCCTGGGTGTTCATTGGAACGACTGATGTTAAAGCTGAAACTCCAATATTTTGGCCACCTGATGCGAAGAGCTGACTCATTTGAAAAGACCCTGATGCTAGGAAAGATTGATGGCAGGAGGAGGAAGGGATGACAGAGGATGAGATGTTTGGATGGCATTACCAACTCAATGGACATAGGTTTGGGTGAACTCTGGGAGTTGGTGATGGACAGGGAGGCCTGGCGTGCTGCAGTTCATGGGGTCACAAAGAGTTGGACACGACTGAACGACTGAACTGAACTGAAATACATGTGGTATACATAGTATAAGCTTATGGACTATGCACGGAGAGTATTTTAGACAAACTCTAAGAATACTTACTTTTGACTATAGGAGAAATTTGAAAAAAAAAAAAAGATTCAACTGTGTTTTCTAAATATACATTTTCAGTATTTTATTTAGGCAAAAATAAAGTACATATCAAACATGCTTAGCCTAGTCTGAAAACCACACCTGCTTCAGTTGCCAAGATAAAATGACCTGGAGACCTGGATCCCATTATGTTGTGGTGATTATACAAACACTGCTTCTTCTCTAGAGGCTACAATAAATCAGAAACCAACCATATTCTTAGAATGTGCAGTGTCAGAGAATTGGAGAGAGAATTTTAAATGGTGGTTGGTTCAATATGCAACAGTAGAGAAGTTTCACTCCTGTAGGCAAATAGAAGAAAGAGATTGATAAACAGTTTCTGGTCCTGCTACTAGTACCTAAATGTTGTCTCAAGGTTGCCAGTGGCTCAGGTTCTGGTAGATTGCCTCATAGAATTCAAATTAATATCCTCTACTATGAAAAAGTGTAAGTCAATTTTTAAACCATAAGCCAACACTTAGGAAAAAAGGCATGCATCTCAATATATGTTGAGATTAGCTAGACAACAAACAACACAAAATTCTTTTAAATTACAGTATGGTAAATCAGGCTATGAGTAATTGAATACTAGTGCAGTTTGTACTGAACTTTTTTACATAAGCTCAAATTTACTGAGAGATCGAAGAAGTTCCTAATTTCTCAATGCTAACAAAATCATTTTAGTTTTAGGAAGAAAACAGTCTTATTGCAGTGAATCAATGGACTCTCCTATACCTCAGTTAGAAGGAAACGACTTTTAGCTTGAGATCTAAAGAACAAGAAGTAGCTGGCTTGTGACAAAAAGAAAAAAAGTAAGCATAACTACTCAGAGGTGAGAAAAAAATGGGTATATTTGAGGTTCTGGAAGACAACCAGTGTGATTAAAGCTTGACCACTGAGAATTACAGAATAAGATCGCAAAGGCAGACCGGGGCCTGGTCATACCAAAATTGAGATTTGAGTTTTGTTCACAATATAATGGGAAGCCACTGAAGAATTTTAAATAGCACAGCTGAAATCATCAGTGCATGAAGGTGGGGATGAGGAACCCCCACCTCAAAAGATAAAAGTAGTGATGATGAGATTATGAAGCCAAAGGTATTTTCTCAGAGAAGCTGACATGTTTGTCAGAAAGAAGAGCCTGTGAAATTCAAACACTCCACAACTTTAGGTGCTTTAAGTATTGGGGGAATGAGGATCTCCTGTCGAGTAGATTGCAGGAAAAAAATAATATGTCTTTGGGGAACAAGTAGTTTTAAATTGAGATAAAATTGTGAAGGGATAGAGACGTTCGCAGACAAAGTGTCACACTATCTAAAACTCGTAGTTACCTCAGTGGAGCAAAATTTTCGAAATTGTGACTCAGGTAAAATAATAAAGAATAGAACGTTCCCAGTAGGCCATTGATATGTCACACAACAACTTCCTGGCTTCATGTCATTCTGCTGGCTGCGAGCATATGCCATCATTGCCTTGGTTGTTAGAGGCAGCCGATATAAAAAAGACCAGTACTTTATCAATACTCTATGAAGGATGCTTAGCAGACATGTACCTAGATGAAGAAAAAATATGATTTTCTTAAAAATTTTGGAATTTTACACCTACAGTTTAGAGAGTAAGATGATGAGTTATACAGAGCCTCCCCATTAAACTTCTTTTCATCCTTTATAAAAGTTGTAGAATAAACTCATCTGTACAGAGAAGTTTAAAGGCTTCAGCGAGACTAGCGAAAAAAGACAGTAGGATCAGGGATGTGACTGGAGAAAATTATGGATACACTTGAGTCTTCATGCCACACTGTCAGCTAATTTTCCATTGATTGATTTCTCTTTGATTCATTATAATTATTAAATTTCTTATTTAGAACTTAATGATGATGTCTCTGCTCACCCAATCAAACTCAAAAGCAGCAGCACCTCTACTAAATAATTTACCACTCAAAAGAATAAATTGTTCTGGAGCCATTTTTACCCTAAAAGCTGATTTAACAGATGCATGTTAAATTGAAGTGAATTAACTCTATTTTTGTCTTTCTGAAAATAACTTTGGAAATTATCTTCCCTGACATGGGCCTCAATATAATCTATATGTATCCTCCCAAATAAATGTGTAGTTTAAACAGAAATATTATAAGATAACTAATTTCCAGTGGTATCTAATCCAATACATTGCTAGGAAAAAAAAACGTTTTGTTATATCAGTCATATAACCATACCGACAGATGCAACTACAATCACGAAAGATGCAGCACATTTAAGCTAGCTTCATTTCAGTTGCAGAGCAAAATAGGAGCTGTTAAAATGGGTCTCATCTCACTTATTGTAAATAACCTCTGGGTTTAGAAATGAGATATTGACTTATGTTTAATCAAGGATTAATGACTGCTTTAATCACAATGCTTTGATTAATTCAATTAATTGAAAGGTTTATGGTCTACTAAAAATCCCCAAGTTTCAAACTCTGGGTTGCTAAAATTTAACAGAAATGAATTTTTTGTTGGAGGGCCTGTCACCTGAGGATTGCTTCAACTTGTTTGAATCCATGTTCATCTGGAGCTTTTCTGTCTAAGGGTGCGATAAAAGGCTTCATTGTAGACTTGAGTTCATTTCTCACAGTGTATTTTATTACTCTAGCATCAATTCCTGCACAGCATTCAGCAGAAGTACTCAGGAGTTCCTTATGAGATATCATACAAATCAAAACAGATAATCAAATATTACATAGCATCTATTTGTTATCATACCTTTAGACATTTTTACATATTTAATAAATTAATTTAGATCTTTGTTGGATTAGTATGAAGAATAATTGCCTCATCCTATGTCTTTAGAAATTTCGAATAAAAATAATGATTCATATTTTAAGGAACTCTGAGTAATACTAAATCTTTATTGCTTTACTGTTGTGATAGTTCCTATTTATGAAAAGAGGCTTTTAAAATGATTTATTATCTCACTAATGCATTTTCAAACAACTGGTTTCATATGCTTTTTCTAAACTTACATATGTATATGAAAAGTGAAAGTGAAAGTCGTTCAGTCGTGTCCGACTCTTTGCAACCCAATGGACTATACAGTTCATGGAATTCTCAAGGCCAGAATACTGGAGTGGGTAGCCTTTCCCTTCTCCAGGGAATCTTCCCAACCAGGGATCGAACCCAGGTCTCCTGCATTGCAGGCGGATTCTTTACCAGCTGAGCCACAAGGGAAGCCCTATATGTGTGTGTGTGTGTGTGTATATATATATGTGTGTATGTATATATATGTGTGTGTGCATACATATATATGTGTGTATATATATGTGTGTGTACATATATGTCTGTGTGTGTATATATGTATGTATGTATGTAATATATATATATTCTCAAATAAATACAAAGCAGTAGTATCAATGTTACTTCTCATTGTCAATTTCTAAATCAGTGACTTCTGCTTTTTGAAAATTTATTCTTCAGAAAAAATGCCAGCTCCATCTGAAAAATACCACTTCTTCATCTAGATTCTTGCTGCCATGCGTTGATGTCTCGATGATTTACTCTCCTTGAATAAAGACCCTTGTTCCTGTCTCAGGTGTGTTCCCCCCCCCCTTTTTTTTTTAAATATATTTATTTTAGTTGGAGGCTAATTACTTTACAATATTGTATTGGTTTTGCCATACATCAACATGAATCCGCCACGGGTGTACACGTGTTCCCCATCTTGAACCCCCCTCCCACCTCCCTCCCCATACCATCCCTCTGGGTCATCCCACTGCACCAGCCCCAAACATCCTGTATCCTGCGTTGAACCTGGACTGGTGATTCGTTTCTTACATGATATTATACATTTTTCAATGCCATTCTCCCTAATCATCCAACCCTCTCCCTCTCCCCCAGAGTCCAAAAGACTGTTCTATACATCAGTGTCTCTTTTGCTGTCTCAGCATACAGGGTTATTGTTACCATCTTTCTAAATTCCATATATATGCATTAGTATACTGTATTGGTGTTTTTCTTTCTGGCTTACTTCACTCTGTATAATAGGCTCCAGTTTCATCTACCTCATTAGAACTGATTCAAATGTATTCTTTTTAATGGCTGAGTAATACTCCATTGTGTATATGTACCTCAGCTTTCTTATCCATTCGTCTGCTGATGGACATTTTAAAATTATGTACCACTATTAGTGATTCTATACTAAGTACAATGAACATGACAAATCAGCCCAAATTCTGGACACTGTTTCTTCAGCTCATCACTGCTACCCACTCTCTGATTATTGTTTCCTTTAAATGTATTTTTACACACACACACACACACACACACCCCCCAAACCATCAACCTATTCAGGTCTAAACCATTTGACTTCACTTTTTGAAGCACTATTCATCAACCCCTTTCTGGCTTCAACACTTCTTGTCTAGACTTAATTCATTGCTTATCATAAAACTTATTCTTCAGCCAATGCTCTCAAATCATTTGTGCATCTTAAATTTTGTTTCACCACACTGAAAAATGATTCTACATTAGTTATGACAAATGCCTCTCTATTATGCATCTAAGCCTTTGAATATTGGTTAAGAAAACCCACAGAAATGATAAGGTTGTTTTCTCTTTGATTATATGAAAAAACTCTATTACATTTCTTTTTGGCTAAATTTACCAGTTTTTAATAAAAAGTTTTTATACATGCTCTTCTGTTCTCTTACCTCCCAGTCCCCAACCTCTACCTGCATCTCAGGAGATACTGTCTTCTCTAAGAAAGTGCTTAGTTTGGAATCTTTTTACTTTCCTACACTCAACCTTAGTGTATTAGCTTCCTATTGCTAACAAATTACCATCTAGAGGCTTAACATAAGGGGCTTTCCTGGTGCCTCAGATGGTAAAGAATCTGCCTATCATACAGGAGACCTGGGTTTGATTCTGGTTGGGAAGATCCAAGGGAATGGCTACCCACTCCAGTATTCTTGCTGGAGAATTCCATGGACAGAGGAGCCTGGTAGGCTACAGTCCCTGGGGTCACAAAGAGTCAGGATGTTTATTCTTTCACAGTTCTGGAGGTCAGGATCCCCAAAATGTGTCCTTTAAAATTAGTTCAGCAGGGCTACATTCTTTCTGGAGGCTCTGGGCGGAAATCTGTTTTCTTGTCATCTTCGGCTTCTAGATGTTGCCTGTATACTTGGTTCATGGGTCCCATAAAACAAGGGGGTTACTGTGACCTTTGCTTCCCTCTCCATATTTCCTTCTTTATCCTGACCTTCCTGCCTTCCTCTCAGGACCCTGTGGTTACATTTTGGCCCACTAAAATAATCCAGTTTAATAATTCCCCATCTCTAAAACCTTAATTTAATCACACCATCAAAGTTCCTTTTTGATATGTAAGATAACACACTCAAAAGTTTGAAGGATTAGAACCTTGGGGACTTTGTGGGATCATTGTTCAGCCATTGTATCTACAATCCTACCTAATGTTTACCATTGCTCCTTCCTCCCTCCTATCTGAATAAACAAAAGTGTGCCTTAATTCATCAAAACAAAGCAACCACTCCACTTGTGCTTTGTTCTTTGAATCTCCTTTCCTCCCATTTTCAGAACATTGTTCCTTAACTTTTACTCTCCTTACAACACCAATCCTCATTTTATTCAGCATTGGTCAATCATTTACAAAACTGGATATAAAAATAACCCTCCCTCCACAAAGAAGCCAACACCATACCATTTCTCTTCTTTATTTCCCATTCATTCTTTAACTTCACCTCAAACTGGTTTATGCTGTCCACTTTTCTATTAATACTACTGACTTTGCAGTCAACAAAATTGACCTTTTTGCATATTATTAAAATAAAATACACTAAATTCTGTCATCTTGGATTTAAAAGTAGTACTTCCTAATTCTTTCAAGTTGAACTCACTGTATCCTCTATTCCACATTCTTTTCCAGTTTTTCCTCCTTTCTGTTTGACTCTAAATGTCAACATTCTCTAATATTTTGTCCTTAGGTGTATTTTACATCTGTACTCTTTCTCCAGGATATATTATCCAGACTCTCAGCTGAGGTCTTTCCAATTGTAATATCTATCCTTAACATCCAGATTTATATATTGGAGTCCTCTAGACTTCAGTATCCAGAGAAGGCAATGGTACCCCACTCTGGTACTCTTGCCTGGAAAATCCCATGGATGGAGGAGCCTGGTAGGCTACAGTCCCTGGTGTCGCTGTGAGTTGGACACGACTGAGTGGCTTTGCTTTCACTTTTCACTTTCATGCATTGGAGAAGGAAATGGCAACCCACTCCAGTGTTGTTGCTTGGAGAATCCCAGGGACGGGGCGGGGGAGCCTGGTGGGCTGCCATCTATGGGGTCGCACAGAGTCAGATACGACTGAAGCGACTTAGCAGCAGCAACAGCAGCAGCAGACTTCAGTATCAGACTTCTTATGTGGCATCTCTGTTTGCCCATCAATGCCAACACAAAAGAATATGTTCTAATTATTTTCAAAATAGTGGCAAAGTATTAAACATCTCAACCAATGCTATATTTTTTGTCGATGAAAGCATATTTTGTTTTTCAAACAATGAGTTAGCCTCTTATCTGGTTTGCCTCTTCTACTCTCATATCTTTCAGTAGCCAACAGAATGATTCCTTTAGAATGTAAGCAATAGCATGCCACTTCTCTGAGCAAAATCATTCAGCATCTTTTATATCAGACTATACTTCAAGACCTTACTATGGTCTGCAAAACCAGACCATAAATGATTCCTAGTGCTCCATCTAATCAATTTCCACATGTATTACCAGTAGATTTAGATTCTTAATGCTGTTCTCTTAGCCTCTTGGCTTTTTTCTTGAAAAAAAAAAAATAAACCTTATACTTGCTAATTTCTCTGCAGGCAAATTTTCTTCCTTCAGGTAAATGCAAGGCTTGTTCCTTTAATTTCTTATTTTCTTCTTCCTGTTTCTACTTATTATCTGTTATGGGTTTACTCTGATTTCTCTTATAGAATGTAGAATCAGTGATGATGGTACACGGTCTGTATCCTCAGTGTCCTATTACTACTTAGCATACTTACTAGTTACATGACTCTTGACAGGTTATTTAACATGCATGGCCTCAGTAATACTACATCTGAAATTTAAATAATACTAGAGCCTAGCATCATGGGGATGGAAAAATATATATATAATATATAAACCATGTAAAGTATTTAGCTCAGTTAGTCAATATTAGCTTATATTACATTATCCGTCTTCCTGGTGTCTGATTACAGATGTGGTTAATATTGTCCTTACATATAATAAATAGAAAGAGAAATATTCTGCTTTCTTATGTCCAGTTTTTCTGAATCAATGCATGTTGATTTGTGTCCAGTTCTTCTCCCAGAATCACTGCATCCTGATTTATGTCCAGTTCTCCCCAAATCAGTGCATCCTGATCTACTAATATAGGCTCAGGGAATTTAGAACAGTCATTGAAGATGATATACAAGGTTGACACTCATATAGTTTGCTTCACTCTTTTTCTCCTGGTCTTGCATATAAAGGCTATAAAGCATAGAGCTGTATGTCTACAACATACAGCAAACTTAAGAAGAGAAATTACTTTTCTAATATTTTTTAGAACTCCATGATAGTATAAGGTGACTACACATTTCCTTTTCTACCTTCCTTCAAAGTTTAAATTATTTCCTTCAAAAATGACCTGTCACCTGAAACTTTCAGGTGTCTGACATCTGCTTGTGTCTTTTAAAAAGACTGCTCTAAAATGATAGATGAGCAGCAACTAAGGTAATTCTTCTATTATAATGGGCATATTGCAAAATCAAGCATTTGAGCTGATATTCTTCTCACTTGACAACTAATTTAATTCATGGCAACACAATGGGCTGTGAAGATTGATTGCTTATATCCAAAATTTCAAAGAAAGAAAAATATATAGTCATATTAAATTTTTCATAGCTTAACTCCCAACAAAAGTAAATAGAGAAAGATAAGTAGAGATCCATGGAAGAGCATATAGGAAAAGCATACCTCAAGCTGTATAAATGCAAAATGAAGTCAAAAGTTAAAATGATGTTCACAACTGACTATCTCTGTTTGTAAAGAAGAGGAGATTCCATAAATTCTAGAGCTAATGACAACACTATAAAATAACCCACTCCATATTCTTAATTTACTTATACACTCATAAAAATCAGGATGCAATTAGATTCAAAGTAGCATTGTTAATAATGTGAGACAAGAATGATAAGAATTAGTTAGTTATCAACAGAATCTCCACATTGTCTTTAGTCAAACGTGTGTATTCCTGACAGCCCAAATACAGCTTTAACTTCAGCCTAATGTATAACCACTGTAGAAGATATTATGGTCATCTGAGTTAAATTCACCCATTCCAGTCCATCTTAGTTCACTGATTCCTAGAATGCTGATGTTCACTCTTGTCATCTCCTGTTTGACTACTTCCAATTTCCCTTGATTCATGGACCTAACATTCCAGGTTCCTATGCAATATTGCTTTTTACAGCATCAGTCCCATTCACAACTGGGTGTTGTTTTGCTTTGTCTCCATCCCTTCCTTCTTTCTCGAGTTATTTCTCCTCTGGTCTCCAGTAGCATATTGGGCACCTACTGATCTGGGAAGTTCATCTTTCAGTGTCCTATCTTTTTGCCCTTTCATACTGTTCATGGGGTTATCAAAGCAAGAATACTGAAATGGTTTGCCATTCCCTTCTCCAGTGGACCACATTCTGTCAGCAAGAATCCCTTAGAAGAAATGGGAGTCGCCATCATAGTCAAAAAATGAGTCCAAAATGCAATACTTGGATGCAGTCTCAAAAATGACAGAATGATCTCTGTTCATTTCTAAGGCAAACCATTCAATATCATGGTAATCCAAGTCTATGCCCCAACCAGTAACGCTGAAGAAGCTGAAGTTGAACGGTTCTATGAAGACCTACAAGAACTTCTAGAACTAACACCCAAAAAAGATGTCCTTTTCATTATAGGGGAGTGGAATGCAAAAGTAGGAAGTCAAGAAACACCTGGAGTAACAGGCATATTTGGCCTTGGAGTACACAATGAGGCAGGGCAAAGGCTAGTAGAGTTCTGCCAAGAGAACACACTGGCCATAGCAAACACACTCTTCCAACAACACAAGAGAAGATTCTACACATGGATATCACCAGATGGTCAATACTGAAATCAGATTGATTATATTCTCTGCAGCCAAAGATGGAGAAGTTCTATACAGTCAGCAAATACAAGACTGGGTGCTGACTGTGGCTCAGATCATGAACTCCTTATTTCCAAATTCAGAATGAAATTGAAGAAATCGGGGAAACCACTAGACCATTCAGTTATGACCTAAATCAAATCCCTTATGATTATACAGTGGAAGTGAGAAATAGATTTAAGTGACTAGATCTGATAGAGTGCCTGATGAACTATGGATGGAGGTTCGTAGCATTGTACAGGAGACAGGAATCAAGAATTTCCCTAAGAAAATTAAATGCAAAAGAGCAAAATGGCTGTCTGACAAGGCCTTACAAATAGCTGTGAAAAGAAGGGAAGTGAAAAGCAAAGAAGAAAAGGAAAGATATACCCATCTGAATGAAGAGTTCCAAAGAATAGCAAGAAGAGATAAGAAAGCCTTCCTCAGCGATCAGTGCAAAGACATAGAGAAAAACAAAATGGGAAAGACTAAAGATCTCTTCAAGAAAATTAGGGATACCAAGGGAACATTTCATGCAAAGATGGGCTCAATAAAAGACAGAAATGGTAGGGAACTAACAGAAGCAGAAGATATTAAGAAGAGGTGGCAAGAATACACAGAAGAACTGTAAAAAAATAGGTCTTCATGACCCAGATAATCACGATGGTGTGATCACTCACCTAGAGCCAGACATCCTGGAATGTGAAGGCAAGTGGGCCTTAGAAAGCATCACTACGAACAAAGCTAGTGGAGGTGATGGAATTCCAGTTGAGCTATTTCAAATCCTGAAAGATGATGCTGTGAAAGTGCTGCACTCAATATGCCAGCAAATTTGGAAAACTCAGCAGTGGCCACAGCACTGGAAAAGGTCAGTTTTCATTCCAATCCCAAAGAAAAGCAACGCCAAAGAATGCTCAAACTACTGCACAATTGCATTCATTTCACATGATGGTAAAGTAATGCTCAAAATTCTCCAAGCTAGGTTTCAGCAAGATGTGAGCTGTGAACTTTCAGATGTTCAAGCTGATTTTTGAAAAGGCAGAAGAACCAGAGATCAAATTGCCAACAATCGCTGGATCATCAAAAAAGCAAGAGAGTTCCAGAAAAACATCCATTTCTGCTTTATTGACTATGCCAAAGCCTTTGACTATGTGGATCACGATCAACTGTGGAAAATTCTGAAAGAGATGGGAATACTAGACCACCTGACCTGCCACTTGAGAAACCTGTATGCAGGTCAGGAAGCAACAGTTAGAACTGGACATGGAACAACAGACTGGTTCCAAATAGGAAAAGGAGTACGTCAAGGCTGTATATTGTCACTCTGCTTATTTAACTTATATGCAGAGGACATCATGAGAAACACTGGGCAGGAGGAAGCACAAGCTGGAATCAAGATTGCTGGGAGAAATATCAATAACCTCAGATATGCAGATGACACCACCCTTATGGCAGAAAGTTAAGAAGAACTAAAGAGCCTCTTAATGAAATTGAAAGAGGCGAGTGAAAAAGTTGGCTTAAAGCTCAAATCAGAAAACGAAGATCATGGCATCTGGTCCCATCACTTCACAGGAATTAGATGGCGAAATAGTGGAAACAGTGGCTGATTTATTTTTCTGGGCTCCAAAATCACTGCAGATGGTGACTGCAGCCATGAAATAAAAAGATGCTTACTCCTTGGAAGGAAAGTTATGGCCAACATAGACAGCTTATTAAAAAGCAGAGACATTACTTTGCCAACTAAGTTCTGTCTAGTCAAGGCTGTGGTTTTTCCAGTGGTCATGTATGGATGTGATAGTTGGACTATAAAGAAAGCTGAGCGCAGAAGAATTGATGCTTTTAAACTATGGTGTTGGAGAAGACTCTTGAGAGTCCCTTGGACTGCAAGGAGATCCAACCAGTCCTTCCTAAAGGATCAGTCCTGGGTGTTCATTGGAAGGACTGATGTTGAAGCTGAAACTCCAATACTTGGCCACCTGATGCAAAGAGCTGACTCATTTGAAAAGACCCTGATGCTGGGAAAGATTGAGGGCAGGAGGAGAAGGGGACGACCGAAGATGAGATGGTTGGATGACATCACTGATTCGAAGGACATGGGTTGGGTGGAACCCGGAGTTGGTGATGGACAGGGAGGCTTGGCGTGCTGCAGTTTATGGGGTCGCAAGTGTCGGACACAACTGATTAACTGAACTGAACTGAATGTATAACCACAAACCCCACTCAAGTTTCAACGTTGAAGCTCTACCACATGAACATATTTTTAATATGTTTTTTCGTAATGCTTACTGTGTATAGAATGGTCTCTTTTATGTATAAAATTATGAAATTATTAGCAAATGATTTAGTGTCTCCAAGAGAATGTTGCCAGTTTAATAACAGAGAAAAACTGCATTTGGTATCATTGGTACAGTATTTCATGCAAGCAAATATTTCAGATAGCAAGTGCTTCCTGTTTGAAACAAATAATCACTTTATTTGAGGAATCTTGCATAGAAGTATTTCTGAAATGTAAATCAGTCATCCTGTTGTGTTTCTTTAATGGGATTAAGTAAATTTTAACATTTATGGTAATTTTGCTTTTCTTTGTTCCACATTGGTACTGAGTTTGGTTGGGGAATCCATATTCCTTAGGGATATGGTAAAATTTCAATAAGGTTTCTACCTGTGACCTTAAAATTTACATATGACTTTAAGAGGTTATTGACTCTTTGGGATTTAACCCTTGGCCCCAGGAAGATGATCAGTTTCTTAGTTTCTACTTCTTACAACTTCTTCTGTGAAAATCAGCATTTTCTTTTATAATCTTCTACATTTAAACCTCTGTGGTTAAGAAAAATTCAAGCCACAAAAATTATTAATGAAGTAAGAATCAGTACATTTTCCTGGAATAAAGTATATAAAATTGACTGCACACACTTTATTTCTTCAATTTTTTTATGTATATGTTTTCAGCTCATCTCTAGATGGTCAACATCTGGTTGGTAACAGTTAAGTTATGTGAGTTTATAGTTATAGTTAGTTATGTGATTCTCCATTAGTTTTCCTCACATAACTAACTATAATATCATATAATTATACAATAATTTTATGTAACAACTGAACGAGAAGGTTGGGTGGGTAGAATAATGGAGGCCAAAAAATGTTCCTGTTTTAATCCTCCAAATTTATGAATATGTAACTTTTCATTGTAAAGCTACACAATTAAATAAGTGTAATTGAGTCAATGACCTTGAAATGGAGAGATTATGTTGGATTGTGTTAATTTGTCATAACAGCAAGGGGACACTAATATAGAAGTTGTGAGTGGATTAAATATGAAATGAATTATAATATGTAAACATATTAGAAGATTATTTCACTTTTAATCATACCTTCTGAATTAATTACTGTATTAATTTACTTTTTTTTTTTTCTTAAATCAAACTTTATGTTTTCACCTTGCCGTGTGGCTTCATGGATCTTAATTCCCAGACCAGGGATTGAACCTGTACCTTTGGCAATGAAAGCACAGAGTCCTTACTGTGGGATCACCAGGGGATTTCCTTAATTTACTTTTAATCATGATATTATGATAAGTAGTTAGCAGGAGAGCTAAACAATATAGAAGGAAATAGATTAAAGGGAAGTATAGTAATTTAGCATGTGATTTCAATAAGAAAAAAATAGAGATGTGTCTTATTATGGTATTGTATCAAATTAGGAAAAGGACAATTAACAAGTCTAAACCTTGGTTTTCCAGAGGCAATTATTAATGAAATTTTCTTGAGCTGTCAGAGAAGAGGGAACACAATACAGTAAAATTACCTTTATTCCCCAAAATATGTTTTATGATATTTTAAGCACACTTACTTTCCAGATATCCCTGGTGGCTCAGAGGGTAAAGCATCTGCCTGCAATGCAGGAGACCTGGGTTTGATCCCTGGGTCAGGAAGATCCCCTGGAGAAGGAAATGGCAATTCACTCCAGTATTCTTGCCTGGAAAATCCCATGGACAGAGAAGTCTGGTAGACTATAGTCCATGGGATCACAAAGAGTCGGATACGACTGAGCAACTTCACATACATATAGAAATATAGATACTAACTTTACTTTAAATAAAATAACTTTCTGTTGGATCTAGATGATAAAATAAAAGATAATATTTATAATCTTGTATTTTATAATGCTAATAAACCTCATAATAAAATTTATAGATGTTTTCTAGAAACAGGAATAAGCAATGTATATTTTATTTGAATAATTTATGAAGGAAACACTTCTATAAAATGGACTTTTGATCATTCAGGACCTGAGCATTTGTTTTTGAGGTACTTCTGCTGTTCTGGACATTTTTGGCATCAGACGTTCTGATTCGCTTTTGGCTCTGGCTCGTGTGCCTTGGGGTGATAGACTGTGGGTGACCATCCAACTGCATCTACAACATCTGGAGCCCAAGTCCCCACTGAGGCAAAACAGCAGGGCTAGCAGAAATGATGCCAGATGTGCTATAATTATTGTATTTGCAAAAGAAGTTGGTTTTCTATACTCTTGTCAGTTTTAATACTTCAAAAAAATCTGATAGAAATTTGGTATTTTATTTAGGGTCTGTGGCAGTATTAAAAATCTATATGAATCCATTGGTAATAATAATACAGCATAATTTGCTATTTGGGTCTACAATTAGTAGGGAAGCCTGACAAATAAACAGCAGATTGTTAGATATCATTTAACTCAACAAATGATTCAGAACTACTTTTAAGAAGGACTGATGGTGTGGTTTCCTCTTTCCTCTGTTTTAAATCAATCATTGCTAATTCCCCAGACCACAAGAGGTAGCTTTTAAGCACAGAAAAGATGATCCAATATGATTCCATTTCAGACTATTCAACAGAACTAGGCACAATCATATTCATAGCAAGATAAATTAGTTTAAGTGTTAAAGTCCTCACAGAGTCAAGGAACTAAGAATAGTAGAATACACACGGTGGTGCTAGTAGTTTAGTTGCTAAGTTGTGTCCGACTTTTGTGATGCCATGGACTGTAGCCTGCCGGGCTCCTCTGTCCATGGGGCTCTCCAGGCAAGAATACTGGAGTGGGTTGCCATTTTCTTCTCCAAGAATACACACAGAAGACCACAATGATTTACAACTCTTCCCTGTCCTCTCCTAGCTTCCTCCTCCCCACACCCACACCAATTTCCTTCATGTTAACAACATGCCCAGCTTCAGCCAGCAAAACTTAAAAGGCAAAAGTGCTGGGAAGCTTTTGGCAAAACATTTATTTCCTTACACACATGGAAGAAACGAGCTTTATCTTGCTGCTTTTGCTATATTATCTTATTTGAAATAGATTTGATACTACAAATGTGGTGGTCCTATTATAATCATTAGGTGATAAAAGAAGGACAAAGTCAAATGCTAGGAACCACAGAGGAGAATAAAAGAACAGATCCTGGGTGATTTGTTGAGCAGACGAACTGATGCCAGCAGCTGCTCCACCCCCACAGCCTTCTTGTTAAGTAGAATAATAAATCTTTGCATAGTTTAAGCCCGTATTAATTCAACTTTTGCTACTTGCAGCTGATAGCTTTTCAAGTTGACAGACAAAATACAAATATCATGTAGTAAAAAGGGACTAAGGTAAACTATTTAATAAGCCACCAGGGACGCCCAAGAATACGGGAGTGGGTAGCCTATCCTTTGTCCAGCATATCTTCCTGATCCAGGAATTGAGCTGGGATCTTCTGCATTTCAGGCAGATTCTTTACCAATTGAGCTACCAGAGAAGCCCAGATATTTCACACACACACGTACATATATATATATATATATATATATATAAATATTAGGATATGATAAATATAAATCATCTAAGAATAAATACTGATAGAGATCTCCTTTAAATGGAGGCTAGTAGAGATTTTTCCAGAGGAAACAATTTTTTTTAATACGTGGGTGAATAGGATATTGTGTCACTTAAAATATTGAGTAGCTTTCAATGACTTAGGTGATAAAACTCTGAAATAGCAAAAACCTTCAAGGTCCAATGATAAACTGAACTCAGACACCATTTCCAACTTCTCCAGCAAAGGATCTCACTACCTTAAACCTTAAATGGTGTCAAACCTATCATTGTTTTCCTACAATTCACTCACTCATTGGGCTTTTCTGGTGGCTCAGCTGGTAAAGAATCAGCTTGCAATGAGGGGGACCTGGGTTCGATCCGGGGTTTGGGAAGATCCCCTGGAGAAGGGATGAGCAACCCACTCTAGTATTCTGGCCCTGAAGAATTCCATGGGCTGTATAGTGCATGGGGTCCCAAAGAGTCATACACGACTGAGTGACTTTCACTTTCACTGTTTTCCTCCAATTCACTCACTCATTCATTTATTCATTCAAAAATGTTCATTGAGCACTAATTATGTGCAAAGCATTGTCACAGAAAACAAACAAAACCCTTCTGCAGATATATGTTTATTGTTATATCTTTTTCCCAATGCTGATGTATAAATTAGATCAAAAGTTCCATAGCAGCAGGGATTGTATTTTTTGCTCAACGTTTTATTCCAAGCATCTAGCAGTATTCCTGGTACATGACAAGAAATCTCATAGCATTTATTAAATGCATGAGTGAATAGATGAGTCTGCCTCTGCTATTTTATGAAAACAATAGAAAGCACTTGGCAAGTTTTCTTTTTTAACTTCCTATTGCAAATCTCTGGATAAATCAGGAAATTATTGTTTCTATAATGTTGAGATAATTGCACTGTCCAAATCAAAACAAATACAATCTAAAAGATTAAAATATTTTACTATCAATTTTGTGGGAAGTATTTCAAATACTGTATTAAGCACAGGAATAGTTTACAACATACTTTTGAACATTTCAAAGCTATAGTTATGCTTTGAAAAATATCTTTAAAATAACAGAACTTTACTGATTTGAATTATTACTTACTGCGACATTCAGCTTGTAGGCTTTTCTTACTTTAGTCTGTATGACCAATGAGTCCTACGTTACTAATACTAACACAGTTACTTTACTTTTTAATGTTGAGGTTATGAAGCATCTATAATTCTTAAATTCTTTGTGATTTTTCTTCACAGTACCTTCTGAAGTCAAAGGTCTCCAAAAGCAAATAGAGAAGCTACAGATGGACTCAGTAGGGAACCAACCACACAGAATGAGCTGAATTACACCATGGGAACCAGTTTTTGAAGATAGTCTCTCTGGGTCAGGCTGGAGTACAGTGTTAATGTCAGACAACCATCCACACAAACCAAGGTTTCCTGTGACTTCAGCAGTTGTTCCCATTAAAGTAGTCAATTGAGTTCCTTATAATGATTGAGTCCATTTATACAGGTCTGTATCTATTCCAAAAGAAAGTACACTGGTTATGATGGACTTAATGCCTTTACCAGCGACCTCACTGTGTATTTTGTAAATACTCTGTACTGCCCATTTCCACATATCTTTGCCGTCCATGTAACCTCCTACCATAGAATCATGATTGTGAATTAAAAGCAAAATTCTGGTATTGAAAAGCCTGCTAGGATCTGGAAACATGCCCCACATTTCCTTTATCAGAAAATACACTATTTTTATAAATGTAATGAATCATTGGCTTCCCTGGTGGCTCGGTGGTAAAGAACCCATCTGCCAGTGCAGGAGACACAAGTTCAATCCCTGGGTCAGGAAGATTCCCTGGAGAAGGCAATGGCAATCCAACTGAGTATTCTTGCCCGAGTCTGGTGGGCTACAGTCCTTGGGGTCGCAAAGAGTTGGACATGAATTAGTGACTAAACAACAAAACAACAAATGAATCACTGTGTTACTTTCACATAAGACATCACAAATAATAAAAGCACATGCAATCAAAATACCATATTTCCAATCAAATAAAGATTAGTATCCCAGAAGTGAAGGAAGAAAAAGTGCTATATAAATTATAACAATGTAATTATTTTTTAATTAAAGTTCTTTGAGTTCTTAGGGAAAGAGTTCATTATGCATATAAAGAATTATGATTTTTATAAGCTAGGTAACTCATATCAAGAAAACAGTTTCTATAATTTAAAGAATATTTTTATTAGTTTTAAAATTATCATTGTGACAGTAGTACATAATTTCAGTATAGCTAGGAAAGGGAGAAAAATAATATTAATTACACTTATTAGAAAAGAATTACAGACAATATTTTAGCTTAAATAATACTGAATAGGAATTTCATAAAAATCATTATATTTTATTGCATCTACATTTTTATTCTAACCCTGGGTTTCATAATTGTTAAAGCTAGTTTCCTTGTGTTGATGGTCCATTGTATGAATTGACTTGGAATATAATGAACATTCTACTTATATCTGTAAACTTCAATTTATGTTTAGCTATTAAAATACATATGCAGCATATTTGCAGTGATTAGATAAATCTGATTTTACTAAAAAAATCAATGTACATTTATTTTCAAAATCTTGGATACATTGGTTTTATCTGAATTTCTTTTTTAAAAAATAATTTGCACATTTAAAAAGCAACAAAGCAAAAGGCAGTCTAAGGAAATGTCCAGGCATTTTTACTTGAGTATTTTGGTAAATTATCCTATAAACAATTTTAGAAATGAACTATCTTTCTGGGAAGACATGCTATTGTGATTGATAATTTTGTTCAGATGCTTGGGAAGGTTTTTTAAGTAAATGAGTTCATGTTCTATTTACTTGATCACTGTCAAAAAATGCCCATCCCCATTCCAAACCACTATCACAAGCAGAAAAGATAAATGTCTTGGTGTTTGGCTCCAGGTTTATAATCATGACATCTCCTTCCATCTGGCTACTGTCTACTATCCAGCAGAGGTTTCTCACTGCATTTAGGATAAACTCCAAATCCCTTCACACAGTCCAGAAGATTCAACCTAATTGTGATGGTTAGTTTTATGTCTCAACTTAGTTACGATAAGTACTTAGTTATTTAATCAAACACTAATGTAAGTGTTGCTGTTAACCTAGATGGTTACCCAGTGTGGCTGGGCTTCAGTCCCACTGAAAATCCATAAGAGCAAAACCTGAGCTGTCCTAGAGAAGAAAATCTACCTCATATCTACAGTATCAATTTCTATCTGAATTTCTACTCTGCTAACCTGTCCTACAGATTTTGGAATTGCCAGTCCCCTCAGTTGTATAAGCTAGTTTCTTAAAATCAGTCTCTGTGCATGTAGATATGTGTATGTATACACATACATATACACGCACATATTCTGTTGGTTCTGTTTCTCTGGAGAACCCTGACTGATACAATGATATTTTCCTTCAAATAGTTTAAAAATTCCTTTTCAGTCACTGGGAATGGATATTTGTGTTTGTGTGTGTGTGTGTGTGTGTGGTTGAAAATGTTTTTTTTTTTAATTTTATTTTTAAACTTTACAATATTGTATTGGTTTTGCCATATATCAACATGAATCCACCACAGGTATACACGTGTTCCCCATCCTGGACCCTCCTTCCTCCTCCCTCCCTGCACCATCCCTCTGAGTCGTCCCAGTGCACCAGCCCCAAGCATCCAGTATCGTTCATCGAACCTGGACTGGCGACTCTTTTCCTATATGGTATTATTCATGTTTCAATGCCATTCTCCCAAATCATCCCAGCCTCTCCCTCTCCCACAGAGTCCACAAGACTGTTCTATATAATTTAGCAAATTAAAGACAAAAGACTTTAAGAGATAATTGTGTTTGGATGCAACTTCCTCCAAAACATTACCTAATTCCTTTCTTTTCTATAAATTGACCTCAACTGACTCCTGGGTCCCCACCTTTTTGTGTATATCTAAATATCTTTTTTTTAAACTTTACATAATTGTATTAGTTTTGCCAAATATCAAAATGAATCCACCACAGGTAAATATCTGTCTGTTAATCTTTGTCTTGTGATATTATTTGAAAACTAATAATGATCTACATTAAGAAAAAAATATTTGCACAGTCTGAATCTTGATTCTACTCATTCCTTGTTTAATCTGGTTCACTTTATGAAATGGCTGAGGTAAATATTTCAAGATTCTTGATATCTATTTTGCTTTTCATATGTTTCAGCAGACCTTTTCACTCAAGTTACTAAGTATGCTTAGCAATTCAAAGTTAATAGTTACAAATACATTTAATATTTTTCAGACTTGTTTAGTAATGTCTTGCCTTTGTGCTAAATTCCTTCATTCTTGTCCCACTCTTTGTGACACTATGGACTGTAGTCCACCAGGCTCCTCTGTCCAAGGGATTCTCCAGGCAAGAACACTGGAGTGGGTTGCTGTGCCCTCTTCCAGGGGCTCTTCCCAATCCAGGGATTGAACCCATGTCTCTTACATCTCCTGCATTGGCAGACAGGTTCTTTACCACTAGCTCCATCTGGGAAGCCCCTATTACTGTCTTACCTCTTTGATATTTGTTGTTTTTACTATTCTAAAAACATTTGGTTCTCCTTCCCCCCAAAAGGGTAACATCTCAAAATTTCAGTGTTTTTCAAATTTTTTGTTTATTATCAGTGAACTGCTTAATAGAAATGTTTTCCTGCTAAAAACTAGCAGTAATATAAAAATTTATAAGTGTTTATAACTGAGCCTTTCTGTTCTCTCTTGCTCCCATTTCTTTCTAACTCTACACCATACTTTTCTGGAAATAGGATATTTACTCCTTAACAGGCTTTCTCCTCCTGCTGTTTATTCTTTAGCGAAAGTCATAATCCCACATTTGTGACATTACAATCATCTCTACAGTTACTAATTGTTCTAAAATGCTACTTCAGGTGAAGATATACAGCAGGGAGTCAGTAAACTACCAAAAAACAAAGCTATTTCCAACTCTGCATATGTCTTTGTGTGAAGAAGGGAATGACTCTCACATAGAAGTTGATTACCTGCAACTATTTTAAGTTATGTTGCTTTTAAAGGTTCAAAAATAGGTCATGATTCTTACTTACTTTATAGTGTTTATTTTAATAGATTTTTAATCTTTTTAATCTCATAACCAAGTATAATTAAACACTGTGCTTTTCTTTTATGTTGTAGAATGCAGTTTATGTTTATGCTAGTCCAAAGGCACAAAACTGCAAATTATTTCCTGAAGGTAATTACTTGGGAAAATTTTTTCTGAGAACATCTGGATGAAAATAAACTATAAAATAAAGTCTGCAGAGATAACTTGGATTTTGTAATTATAATTATATTAGAAGAAAATCAATTATAAATGTTGGATTCTGGTTCAATATCTGCATGTGGTAATATTATATAAGAGAAACCCAAGTAAGACGGTAGGTGTTGCGACAGGGCATCAGAGGGCAGACACACTGAAACCATAATCACAGAAAAGTAGTCAATCTAATCACACAGACCACAGCCTTGTCTAACTCAATGAAACTAAGCCAAGCCGTGTGGGGCCACCCAAGATGGGCGGGTCATGGTGGAGAAGGCCTGACAGAATTGGAAGTGGTCAAACAGGAGATGGCAAAAGTGAACGTCGACAATCTAGGAATCGGCAAACTAAAATGGACTGGAATGGGTGAATTTAACTCAGATGACCATTATATCTACTACTGCGGGCAGGAATCCCTTAGAAGAAATGGAGTAGCCATCATGGTCAGCAAAAGAGTCCGAAATGCAGTACTTGGATGCAATCTCAAAAACGACAGAATGATCTCTGTTCATTTCCAAGGCAAACCATTCAATATCACAGTAATCCAAGTGTCT
Source organism: Bison bison bison (assembly GCF_000754665.1). Lineage (NCBI taxonomy): Eukaryota > Metazoa > Chordata > Mammalia > Artiodactyla > Bovidae > Bison > Bison bison. Next base: position 3,310,747 of record NW_011494919.1, on the reverse strand, counting down.
GCCCCAACCAGTAATGCTGAAGAAGCTGAAGTTGAACGGTTCTATGAAGACCTACAAGACCTTTTAGAACTAACACCCAAAAAAGATGTCCTTTTCATTACAGGGGACTGGAATGCAAAAGTAGGAAGTCAAGAAACACCTGGGGTAACAGGCAAATTTGACCTTGGAATATGGAGTGAAGCAGGCAAAAGACTAATAGAGTTTTACCAAGAGAATGCACTGGTCATAGCAAACACTCTCTTCCAACAACACAAGAGAAGGCTCTACACATGGACATCACCAGATGGTCAACACCGAAATCAGATTGATTATATTCTTTGCAGCCAAAGGTGGAGAGGCTCTATACAATCAGCAAAAACAAGACCGGGAGATGACTGTGGCTGAGGTCATGAACTCCTTATTGCTAAATTCCGACTTAAATTGAAGAAAGTAGGAAAAACCACTAGACCATTCAGGTATGACCTAAATCAAATCCTTTATGATTATATAGTGGAAGTGAGAAGTAGATTTAAGGGACTAGATCTGATAGATAGACTGCTTGATGAACTATGGTCAGAGGTTCGTGACATTGTACAGGAGACAGGGATCAAGACCATCCTCATGGAAAAGAAATGCAAAAGAGCAAAATTGCTGTCTGGGGAGGCCTTACAAATAGCTGTGAAAAGAAGAGAAGTGAAATGCCAGGGAGAAAAGGAAAGATATAAACATCTGAATGCAGAGTTCCAAAGAATAGCAAGGAGAGACAAAAAAGCCTTCCTCAGCGATCAGTGCAAAGAAATAGAGGAAAACAATGGGAAAGACTAGAGATCTTTTCAAGAAAATTAGAGATACCAAGGGAACATTTCATGCAAAGATGGGCTCGATAAAAGACAGAAATGCTAGGGAACTAACAGAAGCAGAAGATATTAAGAGGAGGTGGCAAGAATACACAGAAGATCTGTACAAAATAGGTCTTCACGACCCAGATAATCATG
>NW_011494919.1:3304870-3309594 GCF_000754665.1 Bison bison bison | reverse complement strand
TGTGATCACTCACCTAGAGCCAGACATCCTGGAATTTGAAGTCAAGTGGGCCTTAGGAAGCATCACTACAACAAAGCTACTGGAGGTGATGGAATTCCAGTTGAACTATTTCAAATCTTGAAAGATGATGCTGTGGAAGGGCTGCACTCAATATGCCAGCAAATTTGGAAAACTCAGCAGTGGCCACAGGACTGGAAAAGGTCAGTATTCATTCCAATCCCCAAGAAAGGCAATGCAAAATAATGCTCAAACTACCACACAATTGCAGTCATCTCACACGCTAGTAAATTAATGCTCAAAATTCTCCAAGCCAGGATTCAACAGTACATGAACTGTGAACTTGCAGATGTTCAACCTGGTTTTAGAAAAGGCAGAGGAACCAGAGATCAAATTGCCAACATTCACTGGATCAGCAAAAAAGCAAGAGAGTTCCATAAAATCATCTATTTCTGCTTTATTGATTACACCAAAACCTTTGATTGTGTGGATCACAGTAAACTGTGGAAAATTCTGAAAGAGATGGGAATACCAGACCCCTGCCCTGCCTCTTCAGAAACCTGTATGCAGGTCGGGAAGCAACAGTTAGAACTGAACATGCAACAACGACTGGTTCCAAATAGGAAAAGGAGTACATCAAGGATGTATATTGTCACCCTGCTTCTTTAACTTATATGCAGAGTACATCACGAGAAACTCTGGGCTGGAGGAAGCACAAGGTGGAATCAAAATTTCTGAAAGAAATATCAGTAACCTCAGATATGCAGATGACACCACCCTTATGGCAGAAAGTGAAAAGGAACTGAAAAGACTCTTGATGAAAGTGAAAAAGGAGAGTGAAAAAGTTGGCTTAAAGCTCAACATTCAGAAAACTAAGATCATGACATCTGGTCCCATCACTTCAGGGGAAATAAATGGGGAAACAGTGACAGAATTTTTTGGCTCCACAATCACTGCGGATGGTGATTGCAGCCATGAAAATAAAAGGCGCTTACTCCTTGGATGGATAGTTACAACCAACCTAGATAGCATATTCAAAAGCAGAGACAGTACTTTGTCAACAAGGGTCCATCTAGTCAAGGCTATGATTTTTCCTGTGGTCATGTATGGATGTGAGAGTTGGACGGTGAAGAAAGCTGAGCGCTGAAGAATTGATGCTTTTGAACTGTGGTGTTGGAGAAGACTCTTGAGAGTCCCTTGGACTGCAAGGAGATCCAACCAGTCCATTCTGAATCCCACCCTGGGATTTCTTTGGAAGGAATGATGCTGAAGCTGAAACTCCAGTACTTTGGCCACCTGATGCGAAGAGCTGACTCATTGGAAAAGACCCTGATGCTGGGAAGGATTGGGGGCAGGAGGAGAAGGGGACGACAGAGGATGAGATGGCTGGATGGCATCACCAACTCGATGGACATGAGTTTGAGTGAACTCTGGGAGTTGGCGATGGACAGGGAGGCCTGGCGTGCTGCGATTCATGGGGTCGCAAAGAGTCGGACATGACTAAGGGACTGAACTGAGCTGAACTGAATATTATATAAACTTATATACATTCAGTATAACAATACAAGCACAAATATGACTCCAGAAACAATGAAGGATTGCATTAAAAAAAAATGACTTCCTTAAATGGGCCTTCAGGAGTTCTTATTGAGCACAATTCTCAGAAAGCTTCTTGGAAATCCTCTCTAGACATTCTTGCCTCTTTCCCAAATCCCACCATTATGAGGATATTTACCATCTTTGGTCTCTCTTATCTCTGTGATTCTTTCAGGAAAACCCCTCTCTCCTCCACTTCCTTTAGTTTCCCATGTCATAGTGACAGACCAAAATTGGTATTAAATTCCTTCTGTCTGCTGTCTGATCTAAGTGACCCAGAGGGAACTTTTCCCCCACGATCCCTTTGTCCTGTATGTGATATGTCATATTTTATTGCATTTATTACTTTAATTGTAAAAACATTACTGGATCATTTCTGATAGAGCTTTGCCCTTTTTTCATAAGGATAACAATTGCTTCCTCAGTGCTTTGTTAAAATAGGGAATGTACCATGTTATCAATCTAAAACATAGAGTCAGTTCAGTTCAGTCACTCAGTCCTGTCCAACTCTTTGCGACCCCATTAATCGCAGCATGCCAGGTCTCCCTGTCCATCACCAAGTCCCGGAGTTCACCCAGGCTCACGTCCATCGAGTCAGTGATGCCATCCAGCCATCTCATCCTCTGTCGTCCCCTTCTCCTCCTGCCCCCAATCCCTCCCACCATCAGAGTCTTTTCCAATGAGTCAACTATTCACATAAGGTGGCCAAAGTACTGGAGTTTCAGCTTTAGCATCATTCCTTCCAAAGAAATCCCAGGGCTGATCTCCTTCAGAATGGACTGGTTGGATCTCCTTGCAGTCCAAGGGACTCTCAAGAGTCTTCTCCAACACCACAGTTCAAAAGCATCAATTCTTCAGTGCTCAGCCTTCCTTACAGTCCAACCCTCACATCCATACATGACCACAGGAAAAACCATAGCCTTGACTAGTCGGACCTTTGTTGGCACAGTAATGTCTCTGCTTTTCAATATGCTATCTGCTGCTAAGTCGCTTCAGTCGTGTCCGACTCTGTGCGACCCCAGAGATGACAGCCCACCAGGCTCCCCCGTCCCTGGGATTCTCCAGGCAAGAACACTGGAGTGGGTTGCCATTTCCCTGTCCAATGCATGAAAGTGAAAAGTGAAAGTGAAGTCGCTCAGTCATGTCTGACTCGTGCGACCCTATGGACTGCAGCCTACTGGGCTCCTCCATCCATGGGATTTTCCAGGCAAGAGTACTGAAGTGGGGTGCCGTTGCCTTCTCCAATATGCTATCTAGCTTGTAGGATATCAATAAATGTTTATCCATCCAACCATTTGATTTATCATTTTACAAATAACTCCTAATTTAAACTTAACCCTATTAAAAAAAAAAAAAAAAACAATAGTAATTTAACCTAGAATTATAATCTCATAAAATGCCATGGCATGGTGGTCCCCTGGGTAGCTCCTTAAATGATAGGAAATGTTTTCTCCTATAATAATTGCTTTATTTTCAGTAACTTGGGACTGCTGTTTATTCAGTGAAGCAAGTAGCTTTCTATTATATCATTTTTATATTTCAGTTTGTGAACTGCCAGTGAATTTAATCATTTGGTATTATTTTTAATTTTATAAACTATCATATTTTCCATTATTGAAAGTCTCTATTTTTCTTTATGCAAGTCATCTTGTAGTATTGCCTTGAGGCTATTCATCAGTTTTATGAAGAACTGATCTTACTGGGATACTATAATTCTATTATAAACCTACAATGGCACTTAAAATGATACAAGACTAGAAATAGGAGGAGACTAAAAATATTTAATAGATTCTTACTATCTTAGGACTGGAAAGATACAAAAGAATCTATCACACAGTCCAATATCACCCATTTATGTTTGAGTTATATCAATACATGACCATCCAACCTCAATATTTCCACTGAAAAGAGATCCAAAAGCTCCCAAGCTGGCCAATTTCAATTATGGTCAACTAATAGACGTTTCATTTGTTATTATTTTGTGAGCACTTTAACTGTCCCTCACCAGGCTCCTCTGTCCATAGGATTATCCTAGCAGTAATACTAGAGTAGGTTGCCATATACTTCTCCAAGTGATCTTCCTGACCCATTGATCGAACTCAAATCTCCTGTGGCTCCCACATTGGTAGGTGGGTTTGTTACCAGAGTCACCTGGGAAGGCCAGTTCTTCCATATGATGAATTAATTTCCATTTCTTTATGATTTCAATTATTACCAGTTATTCTCATTGAGATAACACGACCTAATTTTTCAAGGAAGTTTATTCAAATATTTGAGCTTAATTATGGGCCCTAGAGTACCTATAAGAGCTATAATATTATGCTCAAATATTCCAGGCTTCCTAGGTGGCACATTCATAAAGAATCTGCCTGCCAGTACAGGAGATGCAAGCAATGTGGGTTCCATCCCTGGCTTGGAAAAATCCCCTGGAGGAGAAAATGGCAACTCACTCCAGTATTCTGGTCTGGAAAATCCCACTGAACACAGGAGACTGACAGCTGCAGTTCATGGTTTCAGAAAGAGTCAGACACGATTGAGCACACACCCCGACTATAGTATTCCTCTTTTCCAGATTAAACACCACCAGTTTCTTCAATTGTTTTTGAAAATATATGATTAACTTTCTTAAGACACCCTTCCAGATATATTGAAATTTATCAAAGATCCTCTAGGATTTGGTGTCCATAAATACACAACTTTATGGAGAAGCTGTGAGAATTTAATCAAGTGGGCCCTTATATTTTTTGAATGGAAGCAAATTTTAATTAATTTAGTTAAGTGAAAACACATTTTTAGAGTAGACTGAGCATACATTTATTTTCAATGCAGGCAACTCTAAACTTTGAATGTTCTTTGGGAATATAACTATTGTCCAAATCCTGTGCATTTTTATTGTTTGTGTATACATACCTTGAATGAAATTGAAAGTAAACTATCAGTTAAACTAAGGAGACATGGGTTCAGAGAGATTTGAAGAAAGAAGGGAATAAATAGATAATGGGTAAACAGAAACCAGCTATAAATCACATGAAAGGCAGAGTATAACTAAAATAAATGTTGGAATAGGAAAATTTTATAAGAAAAATGATTAATTGGTTAAGACTCTTGCCTGGAAAATCCCATGGACAGAG
>NW_011494919.1:3300194-3303885 GCF_000754665.1 Bison bison bison | reverse complement strand
TGTTGAGCTTTAAGCCAACTTTTTCACTCTCCACCCTCACTTTCATCGAGGCTTTTTAGTTCCTCTTCACTTTCTGCCATAAGGGTGGTGTCATCTGCATATCTGAGGTTATTGATATTTCTCCCGGCAATCTTGATTCCAGCTTGTGTTTCTTCCAGTCCAGCGTTTCTCATGATGTACTCTGCATATAAGTTAAATAAACAGGGTCACAACATACAGCCTTGACGAACTCCTTTTCCTATCTGGAACCAGTCTATTGTTCCATGTCCAGTTCTAACTGTTGCTTCCTGACCTGCATACAAATTTCTCAAGAGGCAGATCAGGTGGTCTGGTATTCCCATCTCTTTCAGAATTTTCCACAGTTGATTGTGATCCACACAGTCAAAGGCTTTGGCATAGTCAATAAAGCAGAAATAGATGTTTTTCTTGAACTCTCTTGGTTTTTCTATGATCCAGTGGATGTTGGCAATTTGATCTCTGGTTCTTCTGCCTTTTCTAAAACCATCTTGAACTTCAGGAAGTTCACGGTTCACATACTGCTGAAGTCTGGCTTGGAGAATTTTGAGCATTACTTTACTAGCAAACAGAAACTAGCTATAAATCACATGAAAGGCAGAGTGTAACTCAAATAAATGTTGGAATAGGAAATTTTATAAGAAAAAGGATTAATTGGTTAAGGAATTAATAATCATGGTCATTCATTTTTAGCAGAACCACCTAAAGTAGGAAGGCTTTCACTGATGAGTAAAAGATCAGTATTAAGAAGACATACTCTCAAACAGATCTAAAGCTTATTGCAATAAGGTCTAGAAAATAATCTATTTAATTTTATCCCCTTGACTTCAGCCTGTGTGGCATGAAATGTTCTGATATCAGAGAATGAGATAGAAACAATGCAAATTTCTAGTTCCAAGAGATTAAAAATTTAACAAGGATAATTACCTCATTAACTTACTACAGCAACTCTGGAGATGAAAGTTGAGCTAAATAAGAAACAACAAATGCTGTGTCTATCTGGAAGTGGATAGTATATTTAAGTCTTGATATTGATGAAAGCATATTTTAAATATGTCCATATACAATTTTAGAGAATCTGAAAATAGAATACATTTATAATATGTTGTAATTCCTACAAAATAAAAATACAATAAACGAGAACGAATCATTTTTTGAGATAGGAGGATTACAAATAAAAATATTAGTTGCCATCTTAAACAAGAATGCTTTTACTTCCCTTGTTGGAGAATAAATTGATCAAAGTTAAATTTATATTTTTACTATTTATAAGAAATCCACCTGAAAATAAAATGACACACACAATTTGAAAGGAAGGAAATGGGTATCTAAAAGAGTCAGTGTTAATAAAGGCCAAATGTAGTGACAATAGTAACAGGAAGACCCACACTCACTATTCTCAGAGTTTGACCCATTAAATACATAAAAGTAAAAATGTATGTAGAATTTAATATGAAATAACAAACTCGATTTAATTTATACACCAGTATTTTATTTATTTATTTCTATTTTTTATCTTTATTTATTTATTTTTTATTTTAATTGGAGGCTAATTACTTTACAATATTGTGGTGGTTTTTTCCATACATTCACATGAATCAGCCATGGGCCCATGGGTGTACATGTGTTCCAGACCACCTCCCTGCCGCCCCCCGACCTCCCTCCCCATCCCATCTCTCAGGATCATCATAGTGCACCAGCTCTGAGCACCCTGCCTCATGCATTGAACCTGGACTGGCGATCTATTTCACATATGATAATATACATGTTTCAATGCAATTTATACACCATTATTATATGAAAGTGAAAGTCACTCAGTTGTGTTTGACTCTTTGAGACTCCATGGACTGTATAGTTCATGAAATTCTCCAGGCCAAAATACTGGAGTGGGTAGCCTTTCCCTTCTCCAGGGGATCTCCCCAAGCCAGGGATTGAACCCAGGTCTCCCACACGGCAGGCGAATTCTTTACCAGCTGAGCCACAAGGGAAACCCAAGAACACCTGAGAGGATAGCCTACCCTTCTCCAGTGGATCTTCCTACCCAGGAATCCAACCGGGGTCTCCTGCATTGCAGGCAGATTCTTTACCAACTGAGCTATCAAGGAAGCCCTAAAATTTGTGGATGATACTGCTCTAATCAGTTCAGTTCAGTGGCTCAGTCATGTCCGACTCTTTGCGACCCCATGAATCACAGCACACCATAGGCAAAAGAAAAGAGGAACTAAAGAATCTCTTAATAACGGTGAAGGAGGAGAGTGAAAAAGCTGGGTTAAAACTCAACATAAATACTAATATCGTGGCATCCGGTCCCAACACATCATGGCAAATAGAAGGGGGAAAATGTGAAAGCAGTGACAGATTTCCTCTTCCTGTGCTCTAAAATCACTGCAAATAGTGACTGCAGCCATGAAATCAGAAGACAATTGCTTCTTGGCAAGAAAGCTTTGACAAACCTAGTGTGTAAAAAAAAAGGCACTACTTAGCTGATAAAGGTCTGCATAATCAACACTATTGTTTCCAGTAGTTACATACATATGTGAGAGATGGATCATCAGTTCAGTTCAGTTCAGTCACTCAGTCGTGTCCAACTTTTTGCGACCCCATGGACAGCAGCAAGCCAGGCCTCCCTGTCCATCACAAACTCCTGGAGTTTACTCAAACTCATGTCCATTGAGTCAGGATGCCATTAAACCACCTCATACTCTGTCATCTCCATCTCCTACCACCTACAAGCTTTCCAAGCATCAGGGTCTTTTCAAATGTATCAGCTCTTGGCATCAAGAGGCCAAAGTATAGGATTTCAGCTTCAACATTAGTCCTTCCAATGAACACCCAGGACTGATCTCTTTAGGATGGACTGGTTGAATCACCTTGCAGTCCAAGGGACTCTCAAGAGTCTTCTCCAATACCACAGTTCAAAAGCATCAATTCTTTGGTGCTCAGCCTTCTTTATAGCCCAACTCACATCCATACATGATGACTGGAAAAACCATACTCTTGACTAGACAGACCTTTGTTGGCAAAGTAATGTCTCTGCTTTTTAATATGCTGTCTAGGTTGCTCCTAACTTTCCTTCCAAGGGGTAAGCATCATTAATTACATGGCTGAAATCACCATCTGCAGTGATTTTGGAGCCCAGAAAAATAAAGTCTGACACTGTTTCCCCATCTATTTCCCATGAAGTGATGGGACCAGATGCCATGATCTTCATTTCCTGAATGTTGAACTTTAAGCCAACTTTTTCACTCTCCTCTTTCACTTTCAGCAAGAGGCTCTTTAGTTCTTCACTTTCTGCCATAAGGGTGGTGTCATCTGCATATCTGAGGTTATTGATATGTCTCTGGCAATCTTGATTCCAGCTTGTGCTTCCTCCAGCCCAGTGTTTTTCATGATGTACTCTGCAAATAAGTTAAATAAGCATGGTGACAATATATAGCCTTGACGTACTCCTTTTCCTGTTTGGAATCAGTCTGTTGTTCCATGTCCAGTTCTAACTGTTGCTTCCTGACCTGCATATATGTTTCTCAAGAGGCAGGTCAGGTGGTCTGGTATTCCCATCTCTTTCAGAATTCTGCACAGTTTATTGCGATCCACACAGTCAAAGGCTTTGGCATAGTCAATAAAGCAGAAATAGATGTTTTTCTGGAACTCTTTTGTTTTTTCCATGATCCAGCAG
>NW_011494919.1:3296022-3299216 GCF_000754665.1 Bison bison bison | reverse complement strand
TCTTTCCCATTGTTTTCCTCTATTTCTTTGCACTGATCTCTGAGGAACTTTCTTATCTCTCCTTGCTATCTTTGGAACTCTGCATTCAAATGGTATATCTTTCCTTTGCTTCTTTGCTTTTCACTTCTCTTCTTTTCATAGCTATTTGTAAGGCCTCTTCAGACAGCCATTTTATTTTTTCATTCCTTTTTTGGGGGATTTTCTTGATCCATGTGTACTGTAATGTCACAAACTTCTGCCCTACTTCATCAGGCACTCTATCTATTAGATCTAGTCCCTTATATCTATTTCTCACTTCCACTATATAAAAGGGATTTGTTTTAGGTCATACCTGAATGGTCTAGTGGTTTTCCCTACTTTCTTCAATTTAAGTCTGAATTTGGCAATAAGAAGTTCATGATCTGAGGCACAGTCAGCTCCCGGTCTTGTTTTTGCTGATTGTATAGAGCTTCTCCATCTTTGGCTGCAGAGAATATAATCAATCTGATTTCAGTAGTGACCATCTGGTGATGTCCATGTGTAGAGTCTTCTCTTGTGGTGTTGGAAGAGGGTGTTTGATATGACTAGTGTGTTCTCTTGGCAGAACTCTAGTAGCCTTTGCCCTGCCTTATTCTGTACCCCACAGTCAAATTTGCCTGTTACTCCAGGTATTTCTTGACTTCCTACTTTTGCATTCCAGTCCCCTATAATGAAAAGGACATCTTTTTGGGGGCATTACTTATGAAAGGTCTTGTAGGTCTTCATAGAACCATTCAACTGCAGCTTCTTCAGCATTATTGGTCCGGGCATACACTTGGATTACTGTGATACTGAATGGTTAGCCTTGAAAACAAACAGAGGTCATTCTGTTGTTTGTGAGATTGCATCCAAGTACTGCATTTTGGACTCTTTTGTTGACTGTGATGGCAACTCCATTCCTTCTAAGGGATTCTTGCCCACAGTAGTAGATATAATGGTTCAGTTCAGTTCAGTCACTCAGTTGTGTCTGACTCTTTGCAACCCCATGAATCGCAGCACACCAGGCCTTCCTGTCCTACACAAACACCCGGAGTTCACTCAGACTCACGTCCATCGAGTCAGTGATGCCATCCAGCCATCTCATCTTCTCATCCTCATCCTCATCCCTTCTCCTCCTGCCTCCAATCCCTCCCAGCATCAGAGTCTTTTCCAGTGAGTCAACTCTTCACATGAGGTAGCCAAAGTACTGGAGTTTCAGCTTTAGCATCATTCCTTCCAAAGAAATCCCAGGGCTGATCTCCTTCACAACGGACTGGTTGGATCTCCTTGCAGTCCAAGGGACTCTCAAGAGTCTTCTCCAACACCACAGTTCAAAAGCATCAATTCTTCAGCACTCAGCCTTCTTCACAGTCCAACTCTCACATCCATACATGACCACGGAAAAACCATAGCCTTGACTAGACGAACCTTTGTTGGCAAAGTAATGTCTGTGCTTTTGAATATGCTATCTAGGTTCGTCATAACTTTCCTTCCAAGGAGTAAGCGTCTTTTAATTTCATGGCTGCAGTCACCATCTGCAGTGATTTTGGAGCCCAGAAAAATAAAGTCTGACACTGTTTCCACTGTTTCCCCATCTATTTCCCATGAAGTGGTGGGACCAGATGACATGATCTTCGTTTTCTGAATGTTGAGCTTTAAGACAACTTTTTCACTCTGCAGTTTCACTTTCATTAAGAGGCTTTTGAGTTCCTCTTCACTTTCTGCCCTAAGGGTGGTGTCATATGCATGTCTGAGGTTATTGATATTTCTCCCAGCAATCTTGATTCCAGCTTGTGTTTCTTCCAGTCCAGCGTTTCTCATGATGTACTCTGCATATAAGTTAAATAAGCAAGGTGGAACTTTTTAAGAGACCCTTAAAGTCTCCTGTAGTTTATAAGTTTCCTCTTTATGTTAAAAACTTTTCTTGCTCTCTCTCTCTCTCACATACCACCGCTTTTTTGGAGTGGGTGTTGACAAGTCTACTTTTTTTTTTTATGTCCATTAATGTTTATTATAAGAAGTGGTCTATTTCTTCCATATTAGTGGGACTTTCTTGGTGGTCCAGTGGCCCTAATGCGGGGGCCTGGGTTCCCTCCATGCCCAGGGAACAAGATCACATATACCACAACTAAGAGTTCAGCATGCCACAACTAAAGAACCCATGTGCCACAACTAAAAAAAATATTTAAAAAATCCCACATGCCACAGCTAAGACCTGGCACAGCCAAATAAATAAATATTAAGAAAAAACCATATTAGTGATCATAATGCAAGGATTTTGTTTGGAGCTCAATTTATACCAACTGCAAAACTAAGTAAACCAATAAGAGAATTATAGGGAACATAAGAATTATCTTACAAATAAGAGGATTATAGATAACTAGGGAAATGGGAAGGACAGAAAATGTGATATTATGAAATGTTTTATTTCTATATGTGCTGATGGTGTTATTTTTATAGTTATAAAGAGGGACTTCCCTGGTAGTCCAGTGGTTAAAGACGCACCTGCCAGCGCAGCGGACATGGCTTCAACCCCTGATCCAGGAAGACTCCACGTGCTACGGGGCAACGAAGCCCATGCACCACTAGTGAGCGCTCATGCTGCAACTGTTGAAGCCCGCGTGCCTAGAGCGCAGGCGCCGCAGTGAAGCGTAGTCTCAGTTCGCTGCAGCTAGAGAAAGCCCATGTGTAGCACTGAAGACCCAGCAGAACCAAAAAAAAATTTTTTTAATTTAAAAAGAGGAGTCTGTGTTTGAGACATATAAGAAATGTTTATAGGTAAACTGACATGATATTCGGTATTTGTTTCAAAATTAGAGGAGAGGTGGGTAGCAGGGTGGAAATAAAGTTAATTTAGGCATGCGTTAATAACTGTTTCAAGTGAGTGATGGGTAGGTACAAGGAGGTTTGCACTATCATTCTATTTTTTATGTTTGAAATATTTTATAATTCAATAAAGATAACTGAATAAACAACAAAAAAAAATAAATAAGCAGGGTGACAATATACAGCCTTGACGTACTCCTTTTCCTATTTGGAACCAGTCTGTTGTTCCATGTCCAGTTCTAACTGTTGCTTCCTGACCTACATACACATTTCTCAAGAGGCAGATCAGGTGGTCTGATATTCCCATCTCTTTCAGAATTTTCCACAGTTTCTTGTGATCCACACAGGCAAAGGCTTTGGCATAGTCAATA
>NW_011494919.1:3278482-3295341 GCF_000754665.1 Bison bison bison | reverse complement strand
TTCATCAGGCACTCTATCAATCTGATCTAGGGCCTTAAATCTATTTCTCACTTTCACTGTATAATCATAAGGGATTTGATTTAGGTCATACCTGTATGGTCTAGTGGTTTTCCCTACTTTCTTCAATTAAATCTGAATTTGGCAATAAGGAGTTCATGGTCTGAGCCACAGTCGGCTCCTGGTCTTGTTTTTGCTGACTGTATAGAGCTTCTTCATCTTTGGCTGCAAAGAATATAATCAATCTGATTTTGGTGTTGACCATCTGGTGATGTCCATGTAATAGAGTCTTCTCTTGTGTTGTTGGAAGAGGGCGTTTGTTATGATCAGTGCATTCTCTTGGCAAAACTCTATTAGTCTTTGCCCTGCTTCATTCCGTATTCCAAGGCCAAATTTGCCTGTTACTCCAGGTGTTTCTTGACTTCCTACTTTTGCATTCCAGTCCCCTATAATGAAACGGACGTCTTTTTTGGGTGTTAGTTCTAAAAGGTCTTGTAGGTCTTCATAGAACCGTTCAACTTCAGCTTCTTCAGCGTTACTCATTGGGGCATAGACTTGGATTACTGTGATATTGAATGGTTTGCCTTGGAAACGAACAGAGATCATTCTGTCATTTTTGAGATTGCATCCAAGTATTGCATTTTGGACTCTTTTGTTGACCATAATGGCATTAAATTCACCCATTCCAGTCCATCTTAGTCTGCTGATTCCTAAAAGGTTGATGTTCACTCTTGCCATCTCCTGGTTGACCACTTCCAATTTGCCTTGATTCATGGACCTAACATTCTAGGTTCCTGTGCAATATTGCTCTTTCCCACATCATCACAAAGAAGGCCATGCACCGATGAATTGATCCTTTCAAACTGTGGTGCTGGAGAGGACTCTTGAGAGTCCCTTGGATAGCAAAGAGATCAAACCAGTCAATCTTAAAGGAAATCAATCCTGAATATCATTGGAAGAACTGATGGTGAATCTCCAATACTTTGGCCACCTGATGCAAACAGCCAACTCATTGGAAAAGACCCTGATGCTGGGAAAGTCTGAAGGCAGTTTTCTGAAAGAAGGCAGAGGATAAGTTGGTTGGATGGCATCACTGACTCAATGGACATGAACTTGGGTGAACTTTGGGAGATAGTGAGAGACAGGGAGGCCTATCATGCTATTGTCCATGCAGTCATGAAGAATCAGACATGACTTGGTGACTGAACAACAGTAATATTATCTAAACATTTCATTTATGCTACAAAATATATTTCACACTATCAGCAAAAATAAAACAAAGTAAAACATGAAAACTTTAGAGGAACTAAGCATTAGTTTACCATATAGGAAAATATACATGCTCCAAAGTAAAAATCATACAGGTTGTAATGCATAATTAGAATGCAGTGAAACTATTTCATCATTAAATATACACATATAATTTTATAAAATCTGTATTACCATTACTGAAAACAGAAACCACTCTTTCAAATAGCATTCAATCAAAAGTAAAATTTAAAAGTAATTATACACAGATTATGAATTAACTCATCAAGATAAAACAAAAAAAAAATTGAATAATTTGTTACCAATTGGGCTTCTTGGCCTCCTCAATCCAGAGACACTGATCAGCTGCTGGACAAGAAATTCTGTCAAGGCTTTACTGGGGACCCTGGTGCAGCAGGGGAGTGCAAAAGCAAGTAACAGTTTCCCCTGCTGGCTCAATCCTGAAGGATGGTGAACTTGTTCCTTCTATAGCGTAAAAGTAGGGATTTGTCCAGGGGTCGGCCCGCAGGGGTGGCTTAGATGTTTTGCCCACCCCTTTGGGATGCTGTGTGCAGGAAGCATGCACATTTTTTTTTTTGCTTTCGAATCCCTGCTTTTGCTCCTTGCTCTTCAGAAATGGCAGTTGAGATTTTTTGGTCTTTTTGTGTCTTTTGTCAGAAATTTGCCCTGACTGCAATTGCACACAGTTAATTTTACTCCCTTCTAGTGTTTTTGTATTTTGGTGCTCTAGGAGACATTTGAACAAGGGCAAGCATTGCAGCATCACAGCAACGGGTCCCAGTTCCCAGCCTGTCTCAATTTCATTGCCAAATAGAGCTGCATTTATAAAACACCCATGTGAAAATTTGAAAATTGATTACAAAAGAAATAAAAATATTAGAGAAAAATACTAATAATGAAACTGAAAAGCTATAAAATCAAAGCTTAAAATTTAAAAGAAAGATATGGGGATGTAATGTACAACCTGGTGAGTATAAGTCATGGGAATGTAATGCACAATATATAAATTCATTATATATTTGGAATTTGCTAAGAGAGTAAAAGCTTTTGTCACAAGAAAGAAAGCATTTTGCAACTATGAGTGGTGACAGACATTAAGCAGACATTGTGGTGATCATTTTGTCAAGTATACAAATGCCAAATCATTATGTTATATGTCAATTACACCTCCATTACAAAAAAAGATTTTTGAGAACTCCAATATATTCAACACAACCCTGGTACAATTTTCTAATAGAAAAGAGACAGAGACATGTCATAACACACACACAAACACAAAATTGTGTAAGAGCAGTTTCTACCAGCAATCTTAGCCTACCCAGTAACAGCCACTGTTGATCTTCTCAAGGAAGCTTATGTTTCCCTTACTGCTGTGTTCTTTATCATCTTAGATAAAGGGTCCCTAAGGCCCTCCTGAGATCCTTTTAACTATCCATAAATAGAATTTTCCTCCATAGGAGATTTTAATCTCTAGTCAGTAGAAGTTAGTGGTTTTTCCAGTAACCCCATTATAGCATGCACAATTCAATAGTAGCACACACAATTACCTGAGCCTTTGGTCTCTCCTTCCACACTCTGTCATGACAGTTCTTACATCTCTACTTCATTAATGTGAGTCAATTCTTTCCCTAAACTTGCACAAGTTGACCCGCCAGCATATTACAACCATATCCTGAAATACTTTCATGATGTTAAACTGTATAATGGAAGAGTTACTCTATTTTAGCAAACCCTTTTTAATTCAACTTTACTTTTTACTTCCTTTAATCCAGTCCCCTCAGGAGGCACTCCTGGTCCTACTCTCCCAGGTCCATGGTAGCCAAGTCTTATACCTTCTTTGGTTTATAATCTTTCTCTTTCCTTACCAAACAAAACTTTTCAGGTCAATTCATATGAAGATTTTACCCTAGTTCTTGATGTGGTGTGAAGAGGTGAGGGTACACTCTAAGGAAAGCAACATTATCATTTTGTGAGACATTTTCTCCTTTGAGGGTTTTGCACAGTCCTAAAGCAAGATGTGTTACTCGCTCACTGGTGTTTTACTCTTTGAGATCCCATGGCCGATAGCCTGCCAGACTCTTCTGTCCATGGAACTCTCCAGGGGATCTTCCCTGTAATGCAGGATACCAGGGTTCAAGAAGGGAATGAACACCCACTCCAGTATTCTTGCCTGGTGGGCTACAGGTCATGGGATGGCAAAGAGTTGGACATAACTAAACAACTAACACTTTCACTTTCAAAGCAAAATAGGCATCCAACTACCTTTCCAACCTGCCTTTCAACTAAGGATAAAGACAAGTGAATGGGCTGCTTTACATATCATGTTATGATTGTGATTATTATGCAAATGAATCTAAACTGGATTTAATATTCATGAGTTTATTGATACCTTAAGCTTACTAATACCTATGCTTATTTGACTGGTACTCTAAACTTTCTTTAAATGCCAGAGTTATTGAATGATTTAGGGCATCCCTTTTCACTTGTATCCCCCCTGGTGAAAGGGATAGCGACAGGTGAGAGGCATAGCAACTCTGCAGAGCAATGATATGCAATGAATAATGAGGGATTCATTGGACAGTAAGTAACGTGACACTAGAATACTATCCACAGAGTCTGCTTTTGAGGACCAACTCCGCTTTTCCTCTTTTTTATTTGGGCTCCCTATTGGCTCAGATGGCAAAGAATCTGCCTGCAGTATAGGAGACCCAAATTCAATTCCTGGGTTGGGAAGATCCCCTGGAGAAGGGAATGGCTACCCACTCCAGTATTCTTGCCTGAAGAATTCTTCATGGGAAGAGCAGCCTGGCAGGCTACAGTCGATGGGATGGCAATGAGTTGGACACGTCTGAGTGACTAAAACTTTCACTTTCACTGGCCAGTAAGTAATGCCACACTAGAATCCCATTCACAGAGTCTGCTTTTGAGGACCAACTCCGTTTCTTCTCTTTTTTATCTAGCATTTTTGGAATCCACTACTATCCTACTCTTCCAATTCCTGTCTGTACAGGATAAATATTCTAATTTTTACCATTCCACTGGCATGGAGCAGTCCTAGTTCTTGCCTAGCTGTCTCATATGGAGATGCAGCTCTAGGTACCTGTGTGGTGGAGGGGAAGACAGAGTACCAAATGTTTTAGCTCAAGTTTCCAAGAAAAAGAAGGAGAAAATTATTTAGATGCACATAATTTATGGAATGTGCTTCATAAAACCCAACCACAGAGGGAATGAAAAGAAGAGGGAAGGGAAAAGAGCTAGGCAAGTATGTAGTCTCATATAAAACCTAGCTACAGTTTTCTCCAAATAAGGAAAAAAAGCCTGACTCTCGCATAAATACATCAGTGAGCCACTGGTTACTGACCACTCCGGAAGTGGGGGTTGGGTGAATACAGTTTCCCAGTATTCCAAGTATGGCTCTTGGAAGTCGTGGCTAATTCTCTGGAGAAGCTGGCATGGGGTAGGAAGAGAAGGAGGAGATTTAATGAGTAATGGGCTTCCCAAGTGGCGCTAGTGGTAAAGAACCCACCTGGCGATGCAGGAGACATAAGAGACACAGGTTTGATCCTTGAGTTGGGAAGATACCCTGGGGGAGGGCATGGCAGTACCCTACAGTATTCTTACCTAGAGAATCCCAAGACAGAGGAGCCTGGCGGGCTACAGTCCAGGGGGTCACAAAGAGTCAGACACAACTGTAGCGCCTTAGACACACACAGTCTCCAACTCTCACAGCGGCTGGAGGTTAGCACGTTCGCGCTTTAAATGGGATCTGGGTAGAGAAACCACAGCATCTTTTCTTAAAGCAATTCTTTTTTTTGGTATTTATTATATATTATCTAGTAATGCCATTCTGAGAAATCTACTTTACTTATTTTCAGGTCTTGCATCTGAAGAACTAGGAACACACTGAATGTTTGCTAAGGCTTAGTTATGGTTAATATTGTAGAATTCTCCTTGTCTAAATATGGGGAAAATAGTATTAAGTCTTATCTTGATGAATTTTTAAGGTAAAAATGTGAAAGGTAAATTTTTTAATCTCTAAACTGTTCTACTTATGCAAGTTATTCTAAATCGCATAATAATTATTTGACAAAAATATCCACCATCAATTTATACTAATAAATAATACTTAATGGTTATGAATGAATTACAGTAGACCAACGTCTGGGCATCTCACACATAGGATTACAGTAGAAGGAATCATTTGTTAATTACAGAAAAGTTTCTCAACCTCAACCCTATTAACATATTGGGTTGGTAGATTCTTTTTGTGGAGTTCTGTCCTTTACACTGTGAGGGCTTCCCAAGTGGTGCCAGTGGTAAAGAATGCACCTGCCAATGCAGGAGACATAAGAGACACGTGTTTGACCCCTAGGTCAGGAAGATCCCCTGGAGGAGGACATGGCCACCTACTAAGTATTCCGGCCTGGAGAATCCCCATAGACAGAGGAGCTTAGCAGGCTACAGTACATAGGGTTGCAAAGAGTCAGACATGACTGGAACAACTTAGCATGCATGCACACACATGCTTTACACTGTAAGATGTTTAGCAGCATTTCTAGTTTTAACCTACTAGATACCACCAGTTGAAAACTGCTGGTTTGCCTCACAAAGCACAACAGCACATGACATCTGATTCTATCACAGATTACTTATGCAGTCCAAAGACAGCACAGTGTTCCATAAGAGATGATGCTAAGGATCTCAAGATAAAACCTGAAAATATGTTGCAACTTCTCTAGTTATGGGCCTGACTGACCAGATACACCAAAGAGGTTGATGCCACTGATAGCTTAGAGAATTTGTAACTGAAAATCTTTTATTCTTCAGGTGGCATGCAGAAGCAGAAGGCCTATACTGTTCAGTAGGACACCTGAATATTATAGAGTATGTGGTTGCAGACCAAGAGCCTGGGGATAGTAGAGCCAAACATGCCCAAGAAGCTAGAAAAATGGGGTATACGATATTGTTGATGATGCTGAAATTATAATTAATTGTGTTCAAACTTTTCTGAAAGCCTACTACCTAAACAGACTAAAAGAGATGGCATTCTAGGGAAGCAAGAGTTTGTTACTAAAGGAGTATGGCTTGTCCACATCAATTTTCCAATGTGGCTTGCAGCTGGATGAAATTATCAGAACTATATAGAAAGGTAACCACAATATAGGTTTCCTAGGTGGCTTACTGGTAAAGAATCTGCCTGCCAATGCAAGAGACATGGGTTCCATCCCTGGGTCGGGAATATCCCCTGGAGAAGGAAATGGCAACCCACTCCAGGATTCTTACCTGGAAAATCCTATGGGCAGAGGAGCCTGGCAGGCTACAGTCCATGGGTTCCAAAGAGCTGGACACGACTTAATGACTGAGCACAAGCACTAAGACAATATACAGATATGTAGAGCAGCAAAGTCAGAAGTCATGCAGCTTCATCAGAACCAGAAAATACAAGAGAACTAGGCATTACTATTGGCTAACTTAGAACTAGCCATGAGTCTTACTCTGAAACTAATCAAAGTCCTTTTTCTCCCTAAGTGTTCCAGGTTGAGAATGATCCTTACAAGTCTATGATTTGTGTGTGTATGTGTGTATTTAAATATGCATTTATGGCAAGACAATTAGCCAATCCTCATTTTTCACAAATTCAGTATTTGTAAATTTGCTTATTTGTCAAAACTGGAAATGCTTCAAATAAATACCTACATTTTTACACTCATTCAAAGAAATTTTGTTGTTGTTTTGTCATTCAGTTGTGTCTGATTTTTGGGACTCCATGGACTGTAGCCTGCCAACCTCCTCTGTCCATGACTTCCCAGGCAAGAATACTGGAGAGGATTGCCTTTCAAGATATTTTTAGATTGAAGTACAGTTGAGTAAAACATTATATTAGTTTCAAGTGTATAACATAGTGTTTCAAAACTTGTATAGATTAAGTCTATAATTTTTTGTAGCTAAGTGGAAATATATTGGGGGAAAGGTGATAGTGGAGGTTAACTGGAGTCCTACACTCACAGTAGTTTTCCCCAAAGTCTATTATCAGCAGATAGTGAAATATCACATCTGAGGGTCACTGTGTCCGTTTTCAGGCCAGTCTCCTCTTCAGTAAAACCTCAGACCCCTGGGCTTTATGCTTTGACAGTTGTCACATACATTGATCCCAACAGTGAAAGTTAATAAAAACTCAATTTACTTCGGTTGTTGCAACAGAGAGAGGAAAAGGAATAGCATAGAAAATGTTCAGTGTCTTTTGTTGATTTATACAGCTACAATAATGTGAAATCTACTGTTTGAATAAAAGCTAATACTTGAGCTTCAACTTAAAGAAATTTACTTTTAAGTTGTTAATGAAAACTTTAAGAGCACACATCACATTCTTCTGCTTCACTTTGTGTCACATCATTTTCTTTTCCATTGTATTTTGACTCAGATCCACTCTTCATGTCCCTTGAGTCAGAGGATCAACTTGACCTATTTTATTTAACTTCCATTTGGATTTGAAGGGATTTTTTATCTTGAAAGTAGAATTTTTCTAATGAAGGATATTTCAGTAAAATGTACTTTAAAAATCAAACAATTGAGGTGAATTGGTTATGTATTGAATTCCACTAAACAAAACTTTGAATAAAAACAAGAAACAAAAAGAGTTTTCATCCTTTATCACTATCTAAGCAGTTTCAATGAAGTTAAATAAAAATCCTTCTCATTTTCACAGTGAGTAATATTTTCAATCAAGATTCTAATTTTTTCCAAAAATATTATAATATAAATGTGTTTTTATACCAAGTATCAATTTTCTGGTTGATTTAGTCACACGAAGTGCATAATTTTAAAGTAACATGTATTGCTTATTAAGTGAGTCATATTAAGAGGGACCTAAACACTGCCTCTTTTAGATGAAGTGATACATGAATGATGCATACAGAATGCAAGTTCAGATGCCCTTTATTTTTGCCATAGATGGACTACCTGTTATTGTACATGTTATCTTTTTTTTAATTGGAGGATAATTGCTTCACACTGTTGTGCTGGTTTCTGCTGTACAACACCGTGAGTCAGTCATTCCTTCCTTCCTCATGTTCAGTCGTGTCCAACCCTTTGGGACCCTATCAACTGTAGCCAGCCTGGATTTTCTGTGCATGGAATTTTCTAGGCAAGAATACTGGAGAGAGTTGCCATTTTCTACACCAAGGCATCTTCCTGACCCAGGAATTGAACCCACGTCTCTTGTGTCTGGGCACAGGCATTGGCAGGCAGGTTCTTTATCAATCCCCTCTCTCTTGAACTTCCCTCCTACTCTGCCCCACCATCTCACCCCTTCTAGGTGAGAGCCCAGACTGAGATTCCTGTAACTTCCCACTAGCTGTCTACTTTGAACATGGTAGTGTATTCCAAAGCTACAGTCTCAATTTGCCCTACCCACTGCTTCCCCCACTGTGTCCATAATTTCGTTCTCTATGTGTGAGTTTCTATTTGTGCCTTGGGAAGTAGTACCATTTTTCTAGATTCTATATACATTCTATAGATTTTCTAGATTTTTATATACATACTATCTTTTATACCAAAACAAATTCACTGCCACTGTTCACTGGATGTAAAGCCAGGTGAACACAGAGAGGAAGATGACTTGCAAGAACTTGTTCTGGTGTTGCACTTCAGTTATGACTACATTGATCTCAAATCCTAACTTTAGAACAAAGTCTCCTTAGCCATTAAATCTGAACAGAGCTTCCTGGTGCTTCTGCTAAGTAGAGAGTTCTTGTTCTGTGATTTGGTGTCTAACTTAGATAATCCAAGTTGATGATTTTATGAAGAGGGCACTGACTTCCAAAGCATTGGAAGAATGTTAAGAATATTTCCTTATTTTTCAGAGCATTCTTTCTTATATTGAAATGAATTTATTTAATCCACTGCAGCTATTCTTCCTTTCTCTGTCCTCAGTGTTTCATTTTTTCTGTACATTAAAGCACTCCTTCATTTCAAATGTATTTGGCAAGGATGTACTTTATGCAAGAAAATGAACAAAAAAATAACTCCAAATAATAACACAGAACATTAGTACACAATAACTTTTCAAATATTTGAGGACATATGCCTACGCTTGCTCCTTGGAAGAAAAGTTATGACCATCCTAGATAGCATATTAAAAAGCAGAGACATTACTTTGTCAACAAAGGCCCATCTAATCAAAGCTATGGTTTTTCCAGTAGTCTTGCATGGATGTGAGAGTTGGACCATAAAGAGTGCTGAGCACCAAAGAATTGATGCTTTTGAACTGTGGTGTTGGAAAAGACTCTTGAGAGTCCCTTGGAGACTCCCAAGTAGATCCAACCAGTCAATCCTAAAGAAAATCAATCCTGAATATTCTTTGGAAGGACTGATTCTGAAGCTAAAACTCCAATACTTTGGCCACCTAATGTGAAGAACTGACTCATTTTAAAAGACCCTGATGCTGGGAAAGATTGAAGAAGGGGATGACAGAGAATGAGATGGTTGGATGGCATCACTGACTCAACGGACATGAGTTTGAGTAAGCTCCAGGAGTTAATGATGGACAGGGAAGCCTGGCATGCTGCAGTCCATGGGGTCAGACATGACTGAGTGACTGAACTGAACTGAATTTGCAAATGTGACAACCATTTCCAATTGATTTCACTTGCAAATACACCAAAATCTATATAGTACTTACTTTTATCTTCACTGCTATTCTCTCAGTCAAAGCTTCCTGGTTTTCCTTGCATATACCATAACTTCATGCTAATTCTTCATTCAACAGGGATAGTGATTCTTAAGACATGCAAAATTGATTCACTTTCTGTCTGATTAACATCAATTAAACACTTTTCATTGCAATACTAATTTGATGTTAAACCTTTATAAAATACCATACAAATATGCTGGTTGATCTGGCCCTTGCATACTTTTCCAACACGGATTCTCACTACTTTCTCTGTTGGGCACAATGGTATTTATTTAGATTTTAAATATTCCAGGGTCTCCCCTGCCTCCCAAACTTAGCATGTGCACTTACTCTTTCTTATTTTACATCAGTGAAGGCACTCTTTGTACCCGTTATTCTTCAGGAGTGACCCCAGATAAAACCAATTTTTCCTATTCATGGTAGAAGTTGCTAGCTGCTTACTAGCATTCATTCATTCTTCTTCTGAACTGCACTTCTCGGACATGTAACCAAGCGGAATGGGAGTGGAAGTGATGTGTGCTACACTGGGAACAGCGTGCCTTCTGCTGCTCTCTTCTTCATCTCCCTGAAGTGATGTAGTAACAAGTCCCCAGGGAACTAAGGATCGCTCAGAAACCTGGTTGTTGTGCAGTGAAGGAAGAAAAGCCACATCCTAACAAGAGTATTCTCTCTGGACTAGCAAGTGAGTTTAGTGCTAGCATCCCTATTTTCTTCTTTATTTTGGATTTGCCTAACTGATCTTACCCTGCACAGCTGAAAATAATGAGCAGGATAGGTAAGGCATGCAATAAATAAAGAAATCAATGCATATTTAGTGCATTTGCAGGAAGAGATGGAAAACAGAAAGGAGTTAAGTGTGTTGATTCCAGAGCTTAACCCTCCACAAGAGCAACTAATGATCGGGCAATAAGAGAAATAAATTTTGCAGAAAATTGAAGTCTATTAAAAAAACTTGCCAGAAGCAAGGAAGACTGGACAAAGAAAGAAGCAGTTGGTGTTGTGGTTAAGAATGTGCTGCAGTGTTTTAAATGGACCACCTACTTGTCCCTCACGCACAAACTTAGCAGCAAAGATGAAGGTACTAAGGATGGTGAGGATGGTAGCCTGGAGCCCTGGTTCAGGCTGCTAGTGTCAGAGGAAGCCAACTCTATGGTGAAAGAGCTATGGTTGTGGCCTCAGCCTGTGGGGTGGACCCTCAAGGACCAGCATGAAGAGTTACCTTCATTTTGCCTCACTCAGAGTTGTCCCAAGGCTGGGAAGCACTCTGAAAACATTTTTGCTGAAAACATTCACAGACACAGGTATTGTTCTCCATAGCCTGCAGCAAAGAATGATACTTCATCTTTTCAAAACTGTATTGTATGTTGAAGTTCATTTTCATTTCTATGTGCATTTTTGAATCATCTTGATTTTTACTAAAAATACTGTTGGGACTTTTTGGGGAATTAGGTTAAATCATCACATCAGTTTGGGGGAAATGACAATGTTACATGTTACTATAATGACAATGATATAAAGCTTTTTTTCATTTGCCTCCTCTTAATTTCTTTGATTGCTCTTGTGCAGTTTTAGTCTAGATCTGGAACACATTTTATTATATTTATACCTATATATCCCATGTTTTGTGATACAGTTATAATTGTATTTTTTAAATATATTAGCTATCAAATATTTATTATCATAAATTTTTACATATTTATCTTTTGGCTTGAAATATCATTAAATTCACTAATTAGATCTAGTAGCTTATTGAGATTTTGGGGGGATTTCTACATATTGAATCATATTTTTTGTAATTAGAGATTTGGTACGTTTAAATTCTATTGCTTGTATTTTGATTATGTGCTCACTGCACTAGTTAGGAACTCCAGTTTGATGTTAAAAATAACCAGGAAAGAAGGGTATGTAGGACTAATTCTGACACTCAGAGGAAAAGAATTCAGTCACTGACCAGTAAACATGATGTTAACTGTAGAACTGTTAATAAACTTCTTTATAATATGAAAATATGATAGAGATCTTTCATATCTCACACCCAATTTCCCCTATAATGAACATCTTTTATCCGTACTATACCTTCCTCACAATATAGGATCCAATATTGATTCACTGTTTCTTTTTCTTATGTTTCTTTTCTTATAATGTTTCCTACTTTTGTTATTAGATTCATGTTGATGCTACTAAATTCTCAATTATTATGGATTCAAATATTTCTTCTGTTCCTCTCTCTCTTCTCATTCTGGTATTCTCATTATACCTGTGCTACATTTTTCATAGGTGTCCCACAGTCCTTGGATATTTTGTTCTATTTATTTATTTTTTCTGTCTTTGTTCTCTTTGCTTTTCAGCTTTGAAGTTTTCTGTTGAGATATCCTCAAGCTCAGAGGTTCTTTCCTCAGCCGTGTCGGGTACTAATAAGCCTGTCAAATGCATTCTTCATTCTGTTACAGCATGCTTGATCTCTAATCTTTCTTTTTGGTTCTTTCTTAAGCTTCCATCTGTCTGCTTACAAAGCCTACCTCTCTTGCCTGCTGTCTACTTTATCCATTAAAACACTTGGCATAGTAATGATAGTTGTTTTAAATTCCTGCTCTGATAATTCCAACATTCCTGCCATGTCTTTTTCTGATGCTTGCTTTGTCTCTTCAAACTGTGTTTTCTGCCTTGTAATTTTTTCTTGATAGTTGGATGTGCTATACCAGGTAAAAGGGACTGCTGTAAATAGGTTTTCAGTAATGTGGTGGTAAGCTGCTGGGATAGAGAAACCATTCTATAGTCCTATGGTTATGTTTTAGGCTTTAGTGAGACTATGCTTCTGGAATGTCAATTTCAAAAGTGTTTTAAGTTCTTTTCTCTACCTTAGATGAATGGTGGTTCCAACTTTTACCTCATCTCTGATTCTGTTTTGGTTTACTGATTTGTACCTCTATAATGGATTTTTACTTTGTGTTTTTGTGTGTATCATATGTTTCTTGCATGCTAAATAATGTGAGGAACATTTGAGTCTGAGATAAATTATATCTACAAAATTGAATGTCAAATACCCCTCTTTATAGGCTATTTAATGTAGGGGGTTGGATTATTCTAGTCAGTAATAGACTTGTGTTTGGTTTTGTTTCCGTAATGTTTATTAGGGATTTAACACTTAACATCAAAGACATATGGCATTACCTATAACTGGAGAGTGGCATGGTTTGCTGGAGTTTAGCCTCAATATTCCTACTCCACCCTCAACTTGAAGACATTTTTTGTGTGTATTATTTCCTCAGACATTGATTTTCTCTTTGCTATTGCTTTTCTCTTGTGGTAGATGGCTGTTGCCTTTACTGAGTGAGTGCTAGTCTGTTGGAGAAAATGCAGAATCAATGAGAAATGTCTTTTCTGAAATCATGGGAAACAGTATTCTAAAAGCTAAGAATGACCAGAAATGGAGACTGCCATGTTCAAAGAAATTATACGTATGCCTGCAAATGGTCATATCCTGACGGACAGAACTATTTTCCATTTTCCATTTTCCATCTCCAACACAACTAAAATCTACCTTGTGGTCCAGAGGGCTTGGTGCCTATCTCCTTTTAATTTCAGGATTTTGTCCTTAGAAAAGTTTTGACCAGGCTTTTTGCCTTTTCCCTGGTGGCTGCCTCTAAGTTCATGCAGTGTGGATGACTATCTAGTCAACTTCACATCTCTCAAACTCTCTTGAATGTGCCTTCAATCTCACAAATCTCAAACTCTCCTGAATGTGCCTTGTGGTGTTTCATCAATGATGAGTCCAATAATGGCTAAAAAAATCTCCAGTATGTCTGCAGTTCTTTGATGCTAAGACAATTAGTCCTTAACAGTGAGTTAAAGATTATAACTAAATTCTTACTCACGTAGAAGACAGTACTGTCTTCCCCTTACCCTCTGTTATAAGTGAGCTAGTCTTTGGGTTCTGTATCTCCTTATATACTAGAAGTCTTGCTCATGCTTGTGTTTGGTCACATTTAACTGTTCACAACCCACTGGACTATAGTTCATCAGACTCCTTTGTCCATGGGACTTTTCAGGCAAGGATACTGGAATGGGTTGCCATTTCATTTGCCAGAGGATCGTCCCAACCCAGGGATCAAACCTGCATCTCTTGTGATGTCTTCTGCATTGCAGGCAGATTCTTTAGTTGGTGAGCCATTGGGAAAACTCTAAGATTTTAGGCTATCTCAGTTGCTCATCAGATATCAGATGGGTTTAAAAAATTTTAAAGATTATATTGTTTTTTTTTTTTTTTATTTTGCTCTCATGATAGAAGTAATACTGTCCAGCTTTCTACTTCATAGGGAAAAATGTGCAACTTTTATTTACATTTTAAATTATATTATTTTTTGTTGTTATTTGCTCCATTTTATAAGGACTTCTTTCATTGCATATAATATATTTTATATTTCAGGCTTACCAAATTGTCAGTTCTTCAAACAATCTTTTACAACTTATTCTCACTCAGTAGTGTGGTCTGAATAAAGAAACAATCTGTCAATTCAAAACAGAAATCAGTCTTTTGTGTGTTTTCTTCCTAACTAACTATAGTGTCTCATCTTCCTAATTCTTTCCATAAGCATTCAAACTTTAAAAATTTCCCAGGCATGTGGATTAATGAAGCTGCCATATGTTTTTCCAGAGCTAGAATAATTGTATACATTTTAAATCTCCTAGTAAGGCATGAGGTAGTCTGTGCTGATCCTTTCAAATCTAGACAAATCAGTACTGAGTGGTTTTCTGACAACTCTTAGTATTGATTCTGCCACTGAAGCTTCAAAAAGTGCTGCTCGATTTTCATTCATTAGAGCTATTTCTGGGAGAGTCTTTTCAGTTTGTTCACAGACTCTCCCTGTCTCATTCTCTCTGCTGAATTTCTGTGTTCCCCAGCAATTCTCCAAGATCTATTGTAAGTTAAAAATTTACCTTATGGAAACTGCTTCTTTGTAGAAGAAAGCAGAAATTTAGAAAGCAAACTAGAACTAGAATAACTGAACTTTGCAACCCCAGTGTAAAAGTTGACTAAGGCTAGGATGCTAAATTGATGTAAAAGCATTTAGGTTTAAATTCATTAGTAATAATATACTTTAAACAAAAGTGAAAATGTTAGTCACTCAGTCATGTCCAATTCTTGGCAACCCCATGGACTGTAGCCCACCAGGCTCCTCTGTCCATGGATTCTCCAGGCAAGAATACTGGAGTGGGCAGCTGTTCTCTTCTCTAGGGGATCTTCCCGACCCAGGGACTGAACCCAGATCTCCTGCATTGCAGGTGGATTCTTTATTGTCTGGACCACCAGAGAAGTGCAATATACTTAAAAGGGGAAAATAACTTTCTACAGTGAAACAAATATGGCAGTTAGTACCTCAACCAAGGGTTTAAAGTTATCATCACCAACAGTTAAAAATAATAAAGAAAATTGATCAATTAATAAGGAACTATTTTGGCAGTTTTAAATGTGAAGAAATTATGCTACTATTTTAAAACAAGCTAAATAATGGATACATACTTACACTGGCATCCACCAAACAGAGCTTCAGTTTCTGTGTTGTCTTTTATGGCTTTAAGAATGGAGGGTACAGATGCTTCGCTCTCAGCCATTATGTAACCACCAGCAAAGAGAAGGCAGTTTAGAGGCAGCCATGAAATTAAAAGATGCTTACTCCTTGGAAGAAAAGTTATGACCAACCTAGATAGCATATTGAAAAGCAGAGACATTACTTTGCCAACAAAGGTCCATCTAGTCAAGGTTATGGTTTTTCCAGTGGTCATGTGGATGTGAGAGTAGGACTGTGAAGAAAGCTGAGTGCCGAAGAATTGATGCTTTTGAACTGTGGTGTTGGAGAAGACTCTTGAGAGTCCCTTGGACTGCAAGGAGATCCAACCAGTCCATTCTGAAGGAGATCAGCCCTGGGATTTCTTTGGACGGAATGATGCTAAAGCTGAAACTCCAGTACTTTGGCCACCTCATGCGAAGAATTGACTCATTGAAAAGACTCTGATGCTGGGAGGGACCGGGGGCAGGAGGAGAAGGGGACGACAGAGGATGAGATGGCTGGATGGCATCACTGATTCGATAGACGTGAGTCTGAGTGAACTCTGGGAGTTGGTGATGGCCAGGGAGGCCTGGCGTGCTGTGATTCATGGGGTCGCAAAGAGTCAGACATGACTGAGCGACTGAACTGAACTGAACTGAATGGCAAATGAGACATAAAATCATGAAGTTAGTTCATATTTTTACCTGTATTTTTTTCAAGGTATTTTGTTTAGTTGATTAACAGATTTAAATCTTACATATATATGTGTATATGTGTATGTATATTATGCATACATATAAAATGCATATACTATTATATATACACACATGCATATGTAATTACATAAATGTATTGGACGGAGCTTCATGACATTGTATAGGAAACAGGAATCAAGATCATCCCTGTGGAAAAGAAATGCAAAACAGCAAAATGGCTGTCTGGAGAGGCCTTACAAATAGCTGTGAAAAGAAGAGAAGCAAAAAGCAAAGAAGAAAAGGAAAGATATAAGCATCTGAATGAAGAGTTCCAAAGAATAGCAAGGAGAGATAAGACTTCCTCAGCGATCAATGCAGAGATATAGAGGAAAACAACAGAATGGGAAAGACTAGAGATCTCTTCAAGAAAATTAGAGACATCAGGGAGCATTTCATACAAAGATGGGCTCAATAAAGGACAGAAATGGTATGGACCTAACAGAAGCAGAAGATATTAAGAAGAGGTGGCAAGAATACACAGAAGTACGGAGAAGGCAATGGCACCCCACTCCAGTACTCTTGCCTGGAAAATCCCATGGATGGAGGAGCCTGGTGGGCTGCAGTCCATGGGGTCGCTGAGATTCGGACATGACTGAG
>NW_011494919.1:3274643-3277906 GCF_000754665.1 Bison bison bison | reverse complement strand
AGCAAGAGAGTTCCAGAAAAACATCTATTTCTGCTTTATTGACTATGCCAAAGCCTTTGACTGTGTGGATCACAAGAAACTGTGGAAAATTCTGAAAGAGATGGGAATACCAGACCACCTGACCTGCCTCTTGAGAAACCTGTATGCAGGTCAGGAGGCAACAGTTAGAACAGGACATGGAACAACAGACTGGTTCCAAATAGGAAAAGGAGTACGTCAAGGCTGTATATTGTCACCCTGCTTATTTAACTTATATGCAGAGGACATCATGAGAAATGCTGGCCTGGAAGAAGCACAAGCTGGAACCAAGATTGCCAGGAGAAATATCAATAACCTGAGATATGTAGATGACACCACCCTTATGGCAGAAAGTGAAGAAGAACTGAAGAGCCTCTTGCTGAAGGTGAAAGAGGACAGTGAAAAAGTTGGCTTAAAGCTCAACATTCAGAAAACTAAGATCATGGCATCCAGTCCCAGCACTCATGGCAAATAGACGGGAAACAGTGGAAACGGTGCCTGACTTCATTTTTCTGGGCTCCAAAATCAGTTCAGATGGTGATTGCAGCCATGAAATTAAAAGACCTTTACTCTTTGGAAGGAAAGTTATGACCAACCTTGACAGCATATTGAAAAGCAGAGACATTACTTTGTCAACAAAGGTCTGTCTTGTCAAGGCTATGGTTTTTCCAGTGGTCATGTATGAATGTGAGAGTTTGACTATAAAGAAAGCTGAGCACCGAAGAATTGATGCTTTTAAACTGTGGTGTTGGAGAAGACTCTTGAGAGTCCCTTGGACTGCAAGGAGATCCAACCAGTCCATCCTAAAGGAGATCAGTCCTGGGTGTTCATTGGAAGGACTGATGTTGTAGCTGAAACTCCAACACTTTGGCCACCTGATGCTAAGAGCTGACTCGTTTGAAAAGCCATGATCCTGGGAAATATTGAGGGCAGGTGGAGAAGGGGACAACAGAGAATGAGATGGCTGGATGGCATCACCAGCTCAATTTAAATGTGTTTGGGTGGACTCTGGGAGTTGGTGATGGAAAGGGAGGCCTGCCGTGGTGCAGTTCATGGGGTTGCAAAGAGTTGGACACGACTGAGCAACTGAACTGATCTGAACTAAGAGTAAACTTAAATTCTATGAGCTGATTATGAAAATTCATTGAATCAAGTGTGGGAAAATACTAGGAATTATATCTTCAAATTATATGACACACATACATTTATCTATGTATATATATTTATGTGCATATATATTTATATATATAATTTTCCCCTCCCAATTTTCCTTTCTCTTCCTTTTCTGACACTTTAATTGTACAGATATTCAATATTATCTAGCTAGTCCCCTTGGTCTCTTCATTCTTTATACTTTATCTTTTTGTCCTTCACATTGGGCAATTTCTATTGCAATCCCTTCAAGGTCATTTTATCTTTCCTTTGCCATTTCCTGTAAGCTGCTAAGTTCTTCCAGTGAACTTTTTATTTCAGGTATTAGTTTTTAGGTCTACTAGAATTCCCATTTGCTTCCTTCTCATCATAGCTATATTTCTTTTTAGAATTCCCCTTTCCCTTCATCAGGAGCATATTGCATTGAATTTTACTTACTACTTTAACACGTTTTCTGATATTTTTAATATCATGCTCCTTTTTTTTTCATTGATTTCAATTTATGTTCTTTTCATTTGAGAATGACTTCTGTTCACTTGTTTATTCATGTATCTTGTAATTTTAGATGGCATTCTTGAAATGAGGGATATCAACTTGAGAGAGATTATTTTATTTGTCTCACTTGAGCTTTGTTTCTTCTGCTTTAGCATTCAATTATTTTAATTGAACAGCAAAAAAATACTGTTTATTGGGCTACATCTTTGGTCTCATTTCAGATCGTTTGTTTTTAGCCAAGTTTTCTTGTAGTGGTTGCAGACCTATTTGGTTGAGTGGTCACACAGAATTATAGTGTATAGAATCTGAGAATCCGGGGCTCTTTTCCTTTTGCAATTTTCCCTTTTCATTGCAGCAGTCAGGGACTTCCTATATTCAGTTTTCTAATTTTCTAGCCACAAACTGGACTTCCCACTATCACTGCCTCTCACATGCTGCACTAACAGTGTATGATCTCAGGATAAAATCCACAAATCGTTGGAATGTACTTTGTCAGATTCCACTCCAATGAACAGGCAACTCCACCAAAATCCACTCTGTGTTCACCAGTGCTGCTTTTTCTGTTTTATATCCAACTTTTACAGTGCTTTTCTTTGGAGAATCAGTCAGGTCATATCTTACTCAATCATTAATAGAAGTTTAAGTCCTGTCTATACTCTTTTCTGATTACATAAAGTGTCATATTGTGTTATGTCTCAGACATTTTAAGTGCTATTTCTTTTGCCTGAAATGTTTCAGTCCTTTACTTCATTTTCCTAACTTCAGTGAATCTTCAAATGTCAGATTGTTCTTTCAATGAGACTGTTGTGTCTTTTTAATAGCTCCTATTGAACTTTCAGAATTATTTTATAATCACTGGTTTGCTTAACTATATATCTTATTAAAACACATGCATCTCAAAATCCAAGTCTATACTTTAACATTTCTTTATATCTATCCAAGTACCTTACTCAGAACAAGTACCCAATATATGTTTGTTGCACTGAGATGAGTGAAGTTAAATTAAATCATTCTTTGTTCCCCTCCACTGCCTCCTGTTGATAGAAAACTTATTTGGTGAATGTTTTCTATCTGGAATGGACAGAATTTTTTCAATCACCACAAGAAAATGGTCATGGAAGCCAGATAAATTCTAAGGTTAAATAGAATCATATTGTTAAATTAAATAACAATAATGAATAAAATAATAAATAATAATATAATAAATAATAAATTTAATATAACAAATAATAAATAAAAGAAAGTGAGGAGGATAGTATTTCTGAAAGATACTCGAAACTTGCAAAATTATACTAAATGTCTCAACAAGGACTCCAGTTGTCAGAAGATCAGAACAGATCAGGTCAGTTGCTCAGTTGTGTCTGACTCTGTGACCCCATGAATCGCAGCACGCCAGGCCTCCCTGTCCATCACCAACTCCCAGAGTTCACTCAGACTCACGTCCATTGAGTCAGTGATGCCATCCAGCCATCTCATCCTCTGGCATCCCCTTCTCCTCCTGCCCCCAATCCCTCCCAGCATCAGAGTCTTCCAATGAATCAACTCTTCCCATGAGGTGGCCGAAGTACTGGAGTTTCAGCTTTAGCATCATTCCTTCC
>NW_011494919.1:3272861-3274543 GCF_000754665.1 Bison bison bison | reverse complement strand
ACTCTCAAGAGTCTTTTCCAACACCGCAGTTCAAAAGCATCAATTCTTCGGCGCTCAGCCTTCTTCACAGTCCAACTCTCACATCCATACATGACCACAGGAAAAACCATAGCCTTGACTAGATGGACCTTTGTTGGCAAAGTAATGAGTACCCCTAAAATCAAGTGATAAGCCATGCACAATCTATTTGCTAAGTTATTCACCACAAAAGGAATACGTTAATGAATAAATCATAGTAGAGAAATAAGGGTTTTTAATCACTCTGTGATAAAAATTTATTTTGTATGCATATTTTTTGATGCTGCCTGTGCTTACTCAGATGTGTGTGACTCTTTGTGACCCCATAGACTATAGCCTGCCAGGTCCCCTCTGTCCATAGGGATTCTCTAGGAAGGATTACTGGAATGGGTTGCCATGCCTTCTTCCAGGGGATATTCCCAACCCAGGGATCGAACCCAAGTCTTCCACTTTGCAGGCAGATTCTTTACCAGCTTAGCTACCCAGGAAGTATTATTCAGAATATCTCACTCCCTGCCAGTCCTAGTCTCAGCCTTGAGTATCAGTAGAATTCTTTGTAGACTCCTATACTTACAAATGTAGTCTAAAGATTACTGTTGCCTCCAAAAATACAGTATTTTTAAGATAATGCCTTATATCTAATACTCTTGCTGAGAAATTTATTATTTGGTTTTTAAAGTAATGATTAGTCAGTATTATATAACAATGTTAACATGAAATATCAATATATTTCAGGAGATCCTCCTGTCCCATATTAAAATATAGTAAGGAAAAGAAAGATTCTGATAGATATATACTTTGTGCTAGTTACTCTTGTAGATACAGACATTTTTTAAATATGGTCCTATACTCAAGGGTATTACAGTCAGTTTGAGTGATGCAGCCTATACATAGTATATAAAACATTGTCCAGTTATGGTAATAATAGAGATTACATTGACAGAAAAATTGGAAGCTTGAAGGATTTCTAGAATGATGGATATCATCTGTAACCTAGACATAAAGGATGTTAGCATTGAAACTCATTTTTTATATCAATACTTTTAGACAAGGTAAGCTACCTTTGGAGTTTATACTTCGTACTTATTGAATTTATTTCATTTGGTTTTTTATTTTTGTCTAGAGTGAGTAGAAAAGTGTTAACTACATAATTTTTATATTAGAGAATTTTGTTTTTATTCTGCTCTTGTAAGTTATCTAAAAAAATAAATTGTTAACTATGTATCTTTTATATTGTGAAATTTTGATATATTAGTTCTGCATTCCTAAATTATCTGACAAAATCAATAATTAAAATGTATTATTTGAAATGTAGTAGCAATTGCCATCGGAGAAGGCAATGGCACCCCACTCTGGTACTCTTGCCTGGAAAATCCAATGGATGGAGGAGCCTGGTTGGCTACAGTCCATGGGGTCGCTGAGATTCGGACATGACTGAGTGACTTCACTTTCATTTTTCACTTTCATGCATTGGAGAAGGAAATGGCAACCCACTCCAGTGTTCTTGCTTGGAGAATCCCAGGGACGGGGGAGCCTGGTCAGCTGCTGTCTATGGGGTTGCACAGAGTCCGACATGACTTACCAGCAGCAGCAGCAGCACTGTACAAAAAAGATCTTCATGACCCAGATAATCATGATGGTGTGATCACTCACCTAGAGCCAGA
>NW_011494919.1:3265796-3272761 GCF_000754665.1 Bison bison bison | reverse complement strand
ATGGCACCCCACTCTGGTACTCTTGCCTGGAAAATCCAATGGATGGAGGAGCCTGGTTGGCTACAGTCCATGGGGTCGCGAAGAGTCAGACATGACTGAGTGACTTCACTTTCACTTTTCACTTTCATGCATTGAAGGAAATGTCAACCCACTCCAGTGTTCTTGCCTGGAGAATCCCAGGGACGGGGGAGCCTGGTGGGCTGCTGTCTATGGGGTCGCACAGAGAAGGACACGACTGAAGTGACTTAACAGCAGCAGCAGCAGCAATTGCCATATTTTCATCAACACAATTATATTTCCACTGATAATTATTACCTGTAGGAGCAAAAATGACTTAAAACATATCTATAAATTAGATAGTCATTAAAAGAAATCATCTAGGCATGAGAGATATCCTTTCCTAGGTCCCATGGTGTGAAAGAATCTTGTCTGCTAGGATGACTGAAATCTATAGTCAGTAATAACGTCTGGCCCAATTTCTTACAATATCCATACAAGACCATTTCAAAGGATTAATAAAGTAATAGTGGCGGCATGTTGAAGGGAAGGAGAAATGACCATAACACACTGATATGTAACATATTCTTTAAGAAACAGTAACAGCTGAAACATCTTTTCCAAACAACTTAGGCATGAATACAAGTCAAAGTTTTATTTTACTTTGCTTTAAGGTACAAGGCCTCAAGCTGGTAAATTCACAGATTCAGTCTCATCAGGGTGATTTTATAAACAAGGTAATATTAAAACTACGGAGTTACCGCAATGTGTTCCTGTAATCATCGGTTTTATCAACATAAATAATTTGAACCTTGTTTCATTATTTATAGCAGGTATGTGAGTAACAAGAATTAAGCTGTGAACGCTCTGTAAATCTAGAATTTTTGCTGAGTTATCTGAAGTTCTACTTTAAGATAGAAACCTATGGTCTATCAGGCAGTCAGGTCTACTGCTTTTGTAGAAAATTTACTCTGAGAAAGTGAATGTCAATCTGAGAGATATACATGATACAAGGATGGAGCGCTACAGTGTTTAAATACCTGACTACAGCTGCCAGTAGAGTCAATTCCAGTAGTCCAGTGCAGCAATCTAAGCCATTCAATCTCCTGTTCCCTTTTGTTTTGTTAGGATGATTTGATGTCATTTTCAACTGTTTTAAACAGACAGAAGTATTAATATCCTAAATAATAATATAGAGATCTCCTAAAAGTTTTGCATCGCAAGTTTAACAAGATTCAACATAGCAAGTTTGGGACACCAAAGGAAAAAAGAGGGAAAACAACATGGAAAGGTAAAGTCATGGCATTTGCAAATAAAGTGTCTCAGTGACTCTTTAAGAACCAATAAGAATATCAGAAATTAAGTTTCTATTTTCACTGAAAAGGAAATGGCAAATCATTTTAAAATTTATCAGTCTTTTCCATAGGATAAAGTCAGTCTGGATCACACAAAAACTTGACAAAATTTGAACACATTTTAGATAACAGAAATCTTGACAAATGTTGAAATAAACTGAGGAATGTCTGCTACTTATTCTATTTGTTGTTCACAACAGTTAAAAAACACCCTGCTAGAGGCAGTTTACAAAGAACTGAAATATCATTGTGCCCAGTACAGGCAATAGTACAAACTTCTTGACAGTTCAAAAGAATGATAGCCAAAGAAAAAGTTTGATATAAATGATGCTTTGGACTGAGTGATATCAAGTCTATTACCATCTTAAAATTTGGAGGTTCTTAGAGATTACTGTATTATCTCTCAAAGTCATTCTAGAAATGAAACAAATGAAAAGGATCTAAAGTTAGAATGATTAAACCATATTTAAGTTTGCCAATGTTTATAAATATTTATCAAAGATTCTATCAGAATTTAAAAATAAAATACTCATATTAAATCTTAATTATTTTAAAAAGTTGATTTCTGTTAAACAAATTTAAGTGTCTGTGAATGATTTAAAATAATGTCTTTATAAAGTTGATTTCTGTTAAATAAATTTAAGTGTCTGTGAATGCTTTAAAATAATGTCTTTAAATAATATTATTTAATTATAATATTATTTTTTATCTCATAAAAAATAAAGGTCTCTGATGACAAGTTTCAGCTTAGGAACAAAAACAAATATTGTTCTTTCATATGCTGGCAAGTTAATCTAGAATGAATTGCTTTTTATGCCAAGCAATCTGATTATTTTAATGTTTACCATTTTAATTTAGTTTCTTAAATGTTATACAGCTTTTTTATTAACATGTCCTTAAACTTGGGTTCATGGAAAGGTCACTAGGAACAATAATAAAGGCTAACAGTGCCTTAGTGATGGATTTTTCTGCAGCTGTTCATCACCAGGGGAGTTCTATTTCCAGAAAGAAGGGAGTAGTAATTAAGAACACAGAGTCCTTCAGGGTTTCTACTATAAGTCTAACTCAACCTTGGTGGGGATTAATGTAGACTCTTGCTGAAATTCCTAGACTCCTAATGCATTCAATTACTCAACTAGTGTTAAAATATGGCAGAATAATCTTTAGACAATTTTTGTAGCAAACTGTTTTGCATCCTATTAATATGTCCAGAAAGAAAATACAATTTTGAACAACAGTTATTTATATATTCTGTGAAAAGCTCTGGCTATTTACATGGTAACTACATGCATACAAATTTGAATGTACAGTGACATAATGTAGCTTAAAAGTTCATAAGATAGTGCTTTTAAATTATTTTTAAAATATTAGGAAATACTAAAGAGTAAACTTACATTTAATATTCAAAATAATTCAAAGTAGGGTGGATAAATAAACACTACATTATCAGAAAGTACTTTAAACATTTTATACATGTTTACAGAAAATATTCAATACCAGGGACACATGATAATTATATTCCAAAAAAATTAAACAAAACAAACTGAGATAACTACTCAGAATATAATTTGTGATATTTATTAAAATCATATATATTAATTTTCATTTCAAACTTATCACTTCAGTATTTTATTCATAAATTAGGGAGTACTTCAAATTTATGTGCTGTGAAATTTTGAGATTTTAATAAAATGCATGTAAAAGTATAATATTCCTTTAAATTTCATAGATGCCTCAATGTACATGAAGGTTATAAGTGTGTTACCATTATCTGGAAAATTTTTCAGTTGTCCATGTTCAAACATGGAAATAAAAATTCATAAAAAAGTGGCATAAAGCTTGTTTTGTGAAATCGCCTTAAAAAATCAGATTTAGTGTCAGTATATAAAAAATCCATGTGTTAAATAGATGTGATGGAAGAAATGAAGAAATTTTCACATATTAAGGTATGAGGAAGTCATTTTGGATTATACATGATTTGGCTTGAATTTTATGCTAATTAGGACAGCCTGTCTATGGCCTATAAAACATACACCTAAATCCACTTTAACCATTAAAGAGAAGAATGCATTTACCAGATTGTTTAGTTATGTCCACTTTGAAGACAGGAATAAATGTCCCTCTCCCTCTCTGTAATGCCGGTGCTAGTACTCCTTAAAAGACAAGGTTCCCTTTCCAGACATCAAGGTCCTGCTGACTTGCTGTGTAGGTGCTAAATTATCATTTTTGAAACTTGGACTGTATCCTTGTCATATTGGACTTTGTTTTTTGTTCTGAGAAGATATAAAACTGCTGTTCAAGCAGTTTGAATGAAGCCAGTTGGCCATTCTGTACGTGATTTCAGACAAGCCCCTGTATCACCGAGTACTTGAATTTTCTGAACTGAATCAAACTCAGGAACACCACTAGCTGTTTTCCAAACAATGCCTGTTAGCAACTGGCAACTGTAGCCTTTTAGTTTCATTGTTTCCCTTTGTAACTAGAGAATCATTTCAGACCCAAACCAATCCTTGTTTAATAGACACTCTTACTTGTTGCCAACTCCAATCCAAATTCTTGACAAACAACTTATGTAACTTTCTGGGTTTGCCTTATATGCTGCTGCTAAGTTGCTTCAGTCCTGTCCTCCTCAATTTTATAGTCTGGTAGAACATAATTAAAGTGGTTTTTGGATCTGTGTCTCCTGAGCTGTAGACCTCACTGTGGCTTGAATAAAACTCTTTTTAATTCTTATGACAGACTGCTTATAAATTATTTGTGCCAACAAATATTAATATATAAATACATTTGTATTCAATTTGAACTCAAAATCTGTCTTCCCAACAGAATGTAAGAAGTATGAGAGCAGTGATTTTTTTTTCTGTTTTTTTTTTTATTTTTAATTGACAAGATCTTTGAAATGTTTGTCAAGTTGATCAGGTAAGTAACAAAAAACAAATACATTTTATAACTAAATATTTATCAACCCATATGGAAATCTGTGTACTCCTAAGACCAATAATGTATGATAATCAAAACACAACACCAACATTCAGATATTACATTTGTTCAAAGGACCTGCCTATTTTTTCCTATTTAATTAATTTGTTTTCTAATTCTTTATATAAAAACTAATAAACCTATAAAAATTTCTCTCCATGCCATCTTTAGCAGTGTTCTAGTAGGAAACATCATGAGATTCTGTACATATGTGTCAATAATTGATTCTGTATCCCCCCACACAAAAATTTTTTTGCTGTTTTTTTAAGTCACTGTGGGACAATGCCATTTGATTCCTTGTTTGCCATTTTAAAATAAAGTAACATGTATACCTGTGGCAGATTCATTTTGATATTTGGCAAAACTAATACAATTATGTAAAGTTTAAAAATAAAATAAAATTAAAAAAAATAAAGTAACAATAACATTTTATAGATTTTTGTAATGTATACAAGTTATGTTCAGTTTTGTATGAATGTTACCCAGTTTAATAAATAAATATGCTTGCAGTTCTTGCAGCTCATCATTAAAAGAGTTGTTAGCACTTGGTGTATCAATATTTTGTTATCATTATTTCTCACATTACTTGAACCAAACTTTCACTCAATACAATACACACAAACTTGTATTATTACATTACCAAGGTCCTCCCTGACTAAATCCAAATTCAATTTTCATTTTACAACCTAACTGAACCATCAGCAAGTAACCTAATTAACATAAGTAGACCAGGAACAAACTCAACCATGCACCATCCTTTTCTCCTCTTTGTAACATCTGGACCTAAAAACATTATACTCTCCATATTCCCTCTGTGGTCAGCAGAATAATGGTTCCCTAAGGATATACGTGTGTGTTCAGTTGTGTTTGACTCTTTGTGACCCCATGGACTGTAGCCCTCCAGGCTCCTCTGTCCACAGAATTTACCAGGCAAGAATACTGGAGTGGGTTGCCATTACCTCCTTCAGGGGATCTTCCCAATCCAGGGATTAAACCTGTATTTCTTGTGTCTCTTGCATTGACGGGGGTTATTTACCACAGTACCACCTGGGAAGTCCCCTAAGAATACCCATTTCCTAATTCCCAGAACCTGTGAATACATTACATTACATGGCAAAGGGGAATTACAGTTGCAAATATAACTGTTTGCTAATAGGTGAATCTTAAAGTTGAGAAATTATGCAAAATTATGCATGTTAACTCAATGTAAGCACAAGCGTCCTTTAAATGTGGAAGAGTAAGGAAGAAGAGTCAGGGTCAGAGCACAATGTAGAAAAAAACTGATGACCATTATGGCTTTTAAATGGAAGAAGTCTATGTATGAGCCAAGGAATTCAGGTAGCCTTTGAAAGCTGGAATAGGCAATAAAATATTATGCCTTAAAATTGTCAAAAAGGAATATGCAGCCCTGCAGACAGAGTGGTTTATAAGATCCATGTTAAACCCTGGCCTTCAAAAATATAAGATAATAAAGTTGTACTGTTTGAACTACTAAGTGGTAGTAATTTGTAAAAGCAGCAATAGGAAACTAATCGAGCCTTCTCCCTAATGACCACTGTTTTTCAGTCTCCTTTGGTGATTCCTTCTGTTTCTCCTTCTGTGAGCCAAATGAAAATCTGTGGACCACGCCTCTTCCTTACTTCAGCTTTCTTTCTGTTTTAATCCAGACTTTGGCTTTGGATACTCTTAACACTTTGAAAACCACTTTTATGTGCTGAATTGTTTCCCTCCCCTTACATATGTTGAACTCCTAACCCCTGAAACTCTTGATTGTGAGCTTACTCACAAACAGGATATTTGCAGATGCAACAGAATTGTGATAGGTCGTTAGGATTGATTCTAATCCAACATGAGGGCTTCCCTGGTGGCTCAGTGGTAAAGAATCCACCCACAATGCAGGTGACGTGGGTTTGACCTTTGAGTCGGAAAGATTCGCTGGAGAAGGAAATGGAATCCCACTCCAGTATTCTTGACTGGGAAGTCCCATGGACAGAGGAGTCTGGCGGGCTACAGTCCATGGGGTTGCAAGAGTTGTGACTTAGCAACTAACCACCACCACCACCAGAATGAATGCCATCTTTATAAGAAGAGGAAAATACCATACGAAGACAGAGACACACAGGGAGACTGCCCTGACGATAACAGGGACAGAGATTGAAGACAGGCAGCTGTAAACCAAGCAATGCCAATTGAAGGCTGCAGGCAAAAACTAAGAAGAGACAAGGATGCACCATACCCAGTCTCAGAGGAGTGTGGCTTTGATGACACCTTGTATTTTAGACATCTAGCTTACAGAACTGTGAGATCATAAAATTGTTCTTTTTTTTAAACATCTCAGTTTGTAGGGCTTTGTTATGGCAGAAGTAGGAAGCCAACACAAGTACCAAATTCATATTAACTCTAACTTATTCTTTTTTTTTTTCCTTCCTTTTTTAAAATTTTATTTTATTTTTTAACTTTACAATATTGTATTGGTTTTGCCATATATAAAAATGAATCCACTGCAGGTATACATGTGTTCCCCATCCTGAACCCTCCGCCCTCCTCCCTCCCCATACCATCCCTCTGGGTCGTCCCAGTGCACCAGCCCCAAGCATCCAGTATCATGCATCGAACCTGGACTGGCGACTCATT
>NW_011494919.1:3264242-3265415 GCF_000754665.1 Bison bison bison | reverse complement strand
TATTGCTTGTAGACTTTTGGATCACAGCCATTCTGACTGGCATGAAATGGTACCTCATAGTGGTTTTGATTTGCATTTCTCTGATAATGAGTGATGTTGAGCATCTTTTCATGTGTTTGTTAGCCATCTGTATGTCTTCTTTGGAGAAATGTCTATTTAGTTCTTTGGCCCATTTTTTGATTGGGTCATTTATTTTTCTGGAATTGAGCTGTAGGAGTTGCTTGTATATTTTTGAGATTAGTTGTTTGTCAGTTGCTTCATTTGCTATTATTTTCTCCCATTCTGAAGGTTGTCTTTTCACCTTGCTTATAGTTTCTTTTGTTGTGCAGAAGCTTTTAAGTTTTATTAGGTCCCATTTGTTTATTTTTGCTTTTATTTCCAATATTCTGGGAGGTGGGTCATAGAGGATCCTGCTGTGATGTATGTCGGAGAGTGTTTTGCCTATGTTCTCCTCTAGGAGTTTTATAGTTTCTGGTCTTACGTTTAGATCTTTAATCCATTTCGAGTTTATTTTTGTGTATGTTGTTAGAAAATGTTCTAGTTTCTCTTTTACAAGTGGTTGACCAGTTTTCCCAGCACCACTTGTTAAAGAGATTGTCTTTAATCTATTGTATATTCTTGCATCCTTTGTCAAAGATAAGGTGTCCATATGTGCGTGGACTTATCTCTGGGCTTTCTATTTTGTTCCATTGATCTATATTTCTGTCTTTGTGCCAGTACCATACTGTCTTGATGACTGTGGCTTTGTAGTAGAGCCTGAAGTCAGGCAGGTTGATTCCTCCAGTTCCAGTTTTCTTTCTCAAGATTGCTTTGGCTATTCGAGGTTTTGTGTATTTCCATACAAATTGTGAGATTATTTGTTCTAGCTCTGTGAAGAATACTGTTGGTAGCTTGATAGGGATTGCAGTGAGTCTATAAATTGATTTGGGTAGTATACTCATTTTCACTATATTGATTCTTCCAATCCATGAATATGGTATATTTCTCCATCTATTACTGTCCTCTTTGATTTCTTTCACCAGTGTTTTATAGTTTTCTATATATAGGTCTTTAGTTTCTTTAGGTAGATATATTCCTAAGTATTTTATTCTTTTCGTTGCAATGGTGAATGGAATTGTTTCCTTAATTTCTCTATTTTCTCATTATTAGTGTATAGGAATGTAAGGGATTTCT
>NW_011494919.1:3261229-3263001 GCF_000754665.1 Bison bison bison | reverse complement strand
AAGTATGTCTTGCCATTCCCTCCTGGCTTGAAGAGTTTCTATTGAAAGATCAGCTGTTATCCTTATGGGAATTCCCTTGTGTGTTATTTGTTGTTTTTCCCTTGCTGCTTTTAATATTTGTTCTTTGTGTTTGATCTTTGTTAATTTGATATGTGTCTTGGGGTGTTTCACCTTGGGTTTATCCTGTTTGGGACTCTCTGGGTTTCTTGGACTTGAGTGATTATTTCCTTCCCCATTTTAGGAAAGTTTTCAACTATTATCTCCTCGAGTATTTTCTCATGGTATTTCTTTTTGTCTTCTTCTTCTGGGACTCCTATGATTCAAATGTTGTAGCATTTAATATTGTCCTGGATTCTCTGAGATTGTCCTCATTTCTTTTAATTTGTTTTTCTTTTTTCCTCTCTGATTCATATATTTCTACCATTCTGTCTTCTAATTCACTAATCCTATCTTCTGCCTCTGTTATTCTACTATTTGTTGCCTCCTGAGTGTTTTTGATCTCATTTATTGCATTATTCATTATATACTGACTCTTTTTTATTTCTTCTAGGTCCTTGTTAAACCTTTCTTGCATCTTCTCCATCCTTGTCTCCAGGCTATTTATCTGTGATTCCATTTTTATTTCAAGATTTTGGATCAATTTCACTATCATTATTCGGAATTCTTTATCAGGTAGATTCCCTATCTCTTCCTCTTTTGTTTGGTTCGGTAGGCATTTATCCTGTTCCTTTACCTGCTGGGTATTCCTCTGTCTCTTCATCTGGTTTATATAGCTGAGTTTGGGGTGTCCTTTCTGTATTCTGGCAGTTTGTGGAGTTCTCTTTATTGTGGAGTTTCCTCACTGTGTGTGGGTTTGTACAGGTGGCTTGTCAAGGTTTCTTAGTTAGGGAAGCTTGTGTCGGTGTTCTGGTGGGTGGAGCTGGATTTCTTCTCTCTGGAGTGCAATGAAGTGTCCAGTAATGAGTTATGAGATATCTATGGTTTTGGGGTGACTTTGGGCAGCCTGTATCTTGAAGCTCAGGGCTGTGTTCCTTTGTTGCTGGAGAATTTGCTTAGTATGTCTTGCCCTGGAACTTGTTGGCCCTTGTGTGGTGCTTGGTTTCAGTGTAGGTATGGAGGCATTTGATGAGCTCCTGTC
The DNA here is from genome assembly GCF_000754665.1 of Bison bison bison. Taxonomy (NCBI): domain Eukaryota; kingdom Metazoa; phylum Chordata; class Mammalia; order Artiodactyla; family Bovidae; genus Bison; species Bison bison. Next base: position 3,261,863 of record NW_011494919.1, on the reverse strand, counting down.
AGTTAATGTTCCCTGAAGTCAGGAGTTCCCTGGAGTCAGGGTTTGGACTTAAGCCTCCTGCTTCCAGTTATAGGTTTTATTTTTACAGTAGTCTCAAAACTTCTCCTTCTATACAGCACCATCAATAAAACATCTAGGTTAAAGATGAAAAGTTTCTCCACCATGAGGGTCACCCAGAGAGGTTCACAATGTTACATGGAGAAGAGAAGAGGGAGGAAGGAGTTAGAGGTGACCCGAATGAGATGAGGTGGAATCAGTAGAGGAGAAAGTGGGCTAGCCTGTAATCACTTCTTTCTGTGCACTCCACAACTGGACCGCTCAGAGATGTTCATGGAGTTATACAGAGAAGAAAAGAGGAAGGAAGGAGACAGAGGTGGCCAGGAGGATAAAAGGGGGGAATGAACAGGAGAGAGACAGATCCAGCCAGTAATCAGTTCCCTAAGTGTTCTCCACCATCTGGAACACACAGAAATTCACAGAGTTGGGTAGAGTATAGAGGGGTTAGGGAGGAGACACAGGTGACCTGGTGGAGAAAAAGGAGAGTCCAAAGGGGTAGAGAGCAGTCAAGCCAGTAATCTCGCTCCCAAGTAAAAAATGGGTACTGAAGATTGGGTTCTTAAAGGTACAAAATTGG
>NW_011494919.1:3259082-3261109 GCF_000754665.1 Bison bison bison | reverse complement strand
AGTTTGCATTTTAAAAAAAAGGGTCTTTTTTTTTTTTTTTGCAAAGTAATAGTAGGTTATAAAAGTGAAAATTAAAGGAGTAATAGAGGACTTAAACATTTTTTAAAAATTAAAAAAAAAAAGAAAGAAAGAAAGAATGATCGTAAAAATAGTAAAAATATATCTAGGACTTTCTCTGGTGTTGTGGGTATTGTGGGGTCAGTTCATTTTTGGCTAGTTCCTTGGTCTGGCTTATATTTCTCAAGATCTATAGGCCCCTTCCTATGTAGTTCGTACTAACAACAGAGTTTTAATCTATTGCCTGTCGCTTCCAAGGCAGTTCCCTCTGTTATAGCTTCTTCTGTTTGCTGGTCTCTTCAGTGTCTGATTTCCGCCCTGATACAAAGGGGGCGGTGGTGGACACTTTTTTTTTTTTTTTTAAGGCTCACTTGTTCAGTCATGCTGTGGGGAGGGAGGGACACTGCAAACAAATAACACTGGCATGTGCTCGCAGTGCCTCAGCCACACTAGGCCTGCCCCCACTCACAGCGCGTGTAGCCTCCCTGCCCACACTGCTCAGGCTCTAGGTTGCTCCACTGGGAACCATCCAAGGCCAGCCCTGGGCTGCCTATGCCTCCCAGGTCTAAGCCACTCAGGTTCAGGCACTGGGGTAGTCCTCAGAGGCACAGACTCGGTTGGGCCTGCGTTTTGTGCCCTTCCCAGGTCCGAGCAGCTCAGGTGATGAGATGTTTGGCGAGCGCCAATGCTGCGACTTATCGCCTCTCAGCCGCTTGGTTTTCTGGGTGTACAACCGGTGCACCTTCTCTGGTGGATGTTGACCGTCCAGAACCCCAGGAAGTCTTAGTTAGCAAAAAAGCCTGCTTACAGTTTTGTAGATAATGTCTCTCTGGGGCTGCGATTGCCCCCTTCTGGCTCTGGCTGCCTGTCACAGGAGGGGGATGGTCTGCAGCCGGCTATCTCTGTTCAGTCCTTTGTTCCACGCACGGGCCTGGCAGTGTCTTAGGTTAGGGCTGGCTTTTCGCGTGGTAGATATCCCACAATCTGGTTTGGTAGCCCAAATTAGTTTGTTCAGGTAGCGCTCGGGGCATTCAGGCCATATCCTTACTCTAAGCGATGCATTCCTTGCCTCCCTGCCCAGGCTCTGCTTGCTAGTGGCGGGTGCTGGCGTCTGCGCTGCTTCTCCGCTAGGGGAGTTACTGTTGGGCTCGTAATCTATAGGTTTTTATTGTTTATTTATTTTTCCTCCCTGTTATGTTGCCCTCTGTGCTTCCAAGGCTCGGCACAGACTCGACCGTGAGAGTGTTTCCTGGTGTTTGGAAACTTCTTTCTTTTTAAGACTCCCTTCTCAGGACAGAGCTCCGTCCCTCCCTCTTTTGTCTCTTTTTTTGTCCTTTATATTTTTTCCTACCTCCTTTCGAAGACAATGGGTTGCTTTTCTGGGTGCCTGATGTCCTCTGCCGGCATTCAGAGTTGTTTTGTGGAATTTACTTGGTGTTTAAATGTTCTTTTGATGAATTTGTGGGGGAGAAAGTGGTCTCCCCGTCCTATTCCTCCACCATCTTAGCTCCTCCCCCTAACTTATTCTTTGAAAAACAGGTTCCTGCATCCAAGTTCTTACTGATATTTTGATCAGGAAGTTATTATAGAGACATAACTCATTGTATGGCACTTTGCTTTGTTGTACTTTGCATATACTGATTTTTGTTTTTACAAGTAGAAGGTTTGTGGTAACCCTGCATTGAACACGTCTATAGGCATCATTTTTTTCCAAAAGTATTTGTGTCTGTGTCACATTTCGATTGTTCTCACTAACTCTCTTGTGGTGATCTGTGATCACTGATCATTTTCTTACTACTATGACTTACTCGGAAGGTTGGCATTATTTTAGAAATAGTTCAGTTCACTTCAGTTGCTCAATCATGTCCAAGTCTTTGTGACCCCATGAACCGCAGCATGCCAGGCCTCCCCATCCATCACCATCTCCCAGAGTTTACCCAAATCCATGTCCATTGAGTCAGTGATGCCAT
>NW_011494919.1:3258348-3258476 GCF_000754665.1 Bison bison bison | reverse complement strand
CCCCATCCCGAACCCTCCTCCCTCCTCCCTCCCCATACCAACTCTCTGGGCCGTCCAGTGCACCAGCCCCAAGCATCCAGCATCGTGCATCGAACCTGGACTGGCAACTCGTTTCCTACATGATATTT
>NW_011494919.1:3220085-3258248 GCF_000754665.1 Bison bison bison | reverse complement strand
TAAGAGGTCAGTCAGGTGGTCTGGTGTTCCCATCTCTTTCAGAATTTCCACAGTTTATTGTGATCCACACAGTCGAAGGCTTTGGCATAGTAAATAAAGGAGAAATAGATGTTTTTCTGGAAATCTCTTGCTTTTTTAATGATCCACCAGATGTTGGTTATTTGATTTCTGGTTCTTCTGCCTTTTCTAAAACCAGCTTGAGCATCTGGAAGTTCATGGTTCACATATTGCTGAAGCATGGCTTGGAGAATTTCGAGCATTACTTTACTAGCCTGTGAGATGAGTGCAATTGTTTGAGCATTCTTTGGTATTGCCTTCCTTTGGGTTTGGAATGAAAACTGACCTTTTCCACTCCTGAGGCCATGGCTGAGTTTTCCAAAATTGCTGATATATTGAGTGCAGCACTTTCATAGCATCATCTTTCAGGATTTGAAATAACTCAACTGGAGTTCCATCACCTCCACTAGCTATGTTCATAGTGATACTTCGTAAGACCCACTTGACTTCCCATTCTAGGGCATCTGGCTCTTGGTGAGTGATCACATCATTGTGATTATCTGGGTCATGAAGATCTTTTTTGTAAAGCTCTTCTGTGTATTCTTGCAACCTCTTCTTAATATCTTTTGCTTCTGTTAGGTCCCACCATTTCTGTCCTTTATTGTGCCCATCTTTGCATGAAATGTTCCCTTGGTATCTCTAATTTTCTTGAAGAGATTTCTAGTCTTTCCCATTCTATTTTTTTCCTCTACTTCTTTGCATTGATCGCTGAGGAAGGCTTTCTTATATCTCTTTGCTATTCTTTGGAACTCTGCATTCAATGAGTATATCTTTCCTTTTCTCCATTGCTTTCCACTTCTCTTCTTTTCACAGCTATTTGTAAGGCCTCCTCAGACAGCCATTTTGCTTTTTTGCATTTCTTTTTTTCTTGGGGATGGTTTTGATCCCTGTCTCCTGTACAATGTCATAAACCTGCATCCATAGTTCATCAGGCACTCTGTCTATTAGATGTAGTCCCTTAAATCTATTTCTTACTTCCACTGTATAATAATAAGGCATTTGATTTAGGTCATACCTGAATGGTCTAGTGGTTTTCCCCACTTTCTTCAATTTCAGTCTGAATTTGGCAGTAAGGAGTTCATAATCTGAGCCACAGTCAGCTCCCCGTTTTGTTTTTGCTGACTGTATAGAGCTTCTACATCTTATTTCTAATTAGAATATATACATTTTTTTAGACACAACACTGCTGCACACTTAATAGGCTACCATATAGTGTAAACATATCTTTTGTAACTGAAGGGAAACCGAAATTTTCTTCTAACTCTTTTTACTGTGCTACCTACTTTACAGCAGTAATTTGGAACTGAACCAGCAATATCTAGGACACATGCATGTAATGGATTATTTCTTTGCAAGTTGGCATCACCAAGATTCCCTTCTAATGCCCCCTCTGTGTGGTGAGGAACAGTTAAGAACTGTATTTTCCAGTATTCATTTCCCTCTATGCTTCTGGGATAGGATTACCCATGAGAATTTCACAGAATATTTAGATGTTAGAAAAAAGGAAAGTTATTATTCTCTTGTGGGAGTGATAGCCAGAGGTATGGGCAGGTAAGAGTCAGCCAGATGGGTGAATACACGAGATTCACCTGCTTTATTGGGACAGATTGTGAGGGTGGGGGGCTTATCAGTAAGTTATGAGATTTGAAACTTTCCAGTGAATACTTGAAAACTATGGGCTTCAATGCTTTAGTGTCCATTCACCATGCCTATCCTATGGAGGGAGGAGCCTGGTAGGCTACAGTCCATGGGGTCGCAAAGAGTCGGACATGACTGAGCGATCTTTTCCCTCCCTTCCTTCCTTCCTTCTTTCCGAAGGAATCCAAAATTCATTTAACTATAACATGCTGTTTGCTGACCACTCAATATTCCCCATTCCCCCATGACTGCCTAAAACTTACCTGTTTAGGCAGTCATGCCACAAATCCTGAAACTATCCTTGATTACTGTCTTTCTTTACACATTCCATTCCTAAGTCATTATCAAATCCTACTTAAACATACAACAGAATCTGAATGGTTCTCATCACTGCCACCACACTGGACTACTAAAAGTTATCTCGATTCTGACTATTGTCAGTCTCTTAGCTGGTCTTCCTTCTTCTGCTCTTACTTCCCTGCAGTTTTTATTCTCAAGAAAGCAGTTAGAAGATTAGGGGTTTTCAACTAGTATGGAAAACCTCAATGAATTAAACTGGTATATACTATTAAAACAGAACTATAGACATAGAATTATATTAGAGTGAAATGATGTTATATGAAGTCTAGCAGTGCCATCTTGATTTTTATTCTATCTATGCCACTTACTAACAGAGTGATCTTAGGCAAGTGATTAAGCACCTTTAAATACAATTGTCCTTTTAAAGGAGTTCAGTTCAGTCATTCATTCATGTCCGACTCTGTGACCCCATGAACCGCAGCATGCCAGGCCTCCCTGTCCATCATCAACTCCCAGAGTCCCCCAAACCCGTTTCCATTCAGTCAGCGATGCCATCCAAACATCTCATCCTCTGTCGTGCCCTCAATCTTTCTCAGCATCAAGGTCTTTTCAAATGAGTCAGCTCTTCACATCAGGTGGCCAAAATATTGGAGCTTCAGCTTCAACATCAGTCCTTCCAATAAACACCCGGGATTGATCTCCTTTAGGATGGCCTGGTTGGTTCTCCTTGCAGTCCAAGGGACTCTCAAGAGTCTTCTCCAACACCACAGTTCAAAAGCATTAATGCTTTGGTGCTCAGCTTTCTTTATAGTCCAACTCTCACATCCATACATGACCACTGGAAAAACCATACCCTTGACTAGACGGACCTTGGTTGACCAAGTAATGTCTCTGCTTTTTAATATGCTGTCTAGGTTGGTCATAACTTTCCTTCCAAGGAGTAAGCATCTTTTAATTTCATTGCTGCAGCCACCACCTCCAGTGATTTTGGAGCCCCGAAAAATAAAGTCTGACACTGTTTCCACTGTTTCCCGATCTATTTGCCATGAAGTGATGGGACCAGATGCCATGATCTTAGCTTTCTGAATGTTGAGCTTTAAGCTTTAACTTTCTCACTCTCACTTTTCACTTTCATCAAGAGGCTTTTTAGTTCTTCTTCACTTTCTGCCATAAGGGTGGTGTCATCTGCATATCTGAGGTTATTGATATTTCTCCCAGCAGTCTTGATTCCAGCTTGTGTTTCCTCCAGTCCAGCGTTTCTCATGATGTACTCTGCATATAAGTTAAATAAACAGGGTGACAATATACAGCCTTGACGTACTCTTTTTCCTATTTGGAACCAGTCTGTTGTTCCATGTCCAGTTCTAACTGTTGCTTCCTGACCTGCATACAGATTTCTCAAGAGGCAGGTCAGGTGGTCTGGTATCCCCATCTCTTAAAGAATTTTCCACAGTTTATTGTGATCCACACAAAGGCTTCGGCATAGTCAATAAAGCAGAAATAGATGCTTTTCTGGAACTTTCTTGCTTTTGATGATCCAGCGGATTTGGCAATTTGATCTCCGTTTCCTCTGCCTTTTCTAAAACCAGCTTGAACATCTGGAAGTTCATGGTTCACATACTGCTGAAGCCTGGCTTGGAGAATTTTAAAAGGAATTTCTAAATTTAGAAATTGGAGAATTTCTAAAGGAGAAAACTAACAATACTTCCCCAGTGAGTTGTTATCATAGAACACAATAAAATGCGCTCTAAAATGGTGGCAATACTTACTGTAATTAGAAAAACTATACTCCTAAATTGGAAAATATGACTGAAGTTCTTTGTTACCAGCCCCAAACTCTCATACAACATTTCATCAAGAGACATACAAATTCAACAATATACATGCAAACATTTTTTCCTTCCTGGACAGAACATCTCTTTCATTTTGACAGATGATCTGTGAACAAGTTTGAATAAATATTTGATATCATTAACTCTGAACTGTGTTAAGAAGAATAAGTAAAATCCTGCATGTGAGATAGTAGTTCATTTTCTTAAAAAGTAATAAAAGCCAATTTCTTATGGGGAGGGTAGCAGGACTGATGGTGGTAGGATATAATAAGAAAATGTACTGAATTCAGAAAGAGAAGATGATCTTGATTACATATATGCATACATATAAATTATCTAGAATATATTTATAGGGAGACAAAAACTAGGTATATAGTTCTGATAGATCAGAGTCTATTGGTCAGTTCCCAGGGTTGGAAAGATCCTGTGGAGAAGGAAATGGCAACTCACTCCAATATTCTTGCCTGGGAATCCTATGGACAGATAAGCCTGGTGGGCTACAGTCCATGGGGCCACAAAAGAGTCAGACATGACTTAGTGACTAAACAACGTTGGTCAATTCATCTTCTTTGGGGGAAGAAAGTAATATTTCCATACTTTACTACTGTCATCTATAAAATATCCATAATTAGAATCTTTTATCACGTTCATTTATTTTGAAGTATCTTCTCTAGAGTGCACTGTTTTAATTACTCAGTTCAAGTTAAAAATATTTTTCATATAGTTGAATGGGTGCTATTTTTCCAAACAATGTCCTAAATATTACAGAGTATTGAGGCACTTGGTTGTGTGGGGAGAAGGTAGAATGGTGTCATTTTAGACGGTTGTCTACCTACATGTTGCCATCACCAGATATGACCATCTTTCCTGAATCTTCAGTTATAGCTATGGGCAGGTTACTGAGACATGCCATTCTTCATTCTATAAAACAAGGCTTCTCTAGGAATGATGCTAAAGCTGAAACTCCAGTACTTTGGCCACCTCATGCGAAGAGTTGACTCATTCGAAAAGACTCTGATGCTGGGAGGGATTGGGGGCAAGAGGAGAAGGGGACGACAGAGGATGAGATGGCTGGATGGCATCACTGACTCGATGGACGTGAGTCTCAGTGAACTCCGAGAATTGGTGATGGACAGAGAGGCCTGGCATGCTGCAATTCACGGAGTCGCAAAGAGTCGGACACGACTGAGTGACTGATCTGATCTGATGCATTTTAGCCGATTTAATTATGTCAGTTTTTCTTCATACTTCAGTGGATATTTTGGAACCCAAGATTATTAGCTTGATTCAGGATCTCATCCCACAGGAAACTTTCTTTGACTGTCTAAAGGCACATAAGATACTTACTACTTTGTATTGCTTTTGAGACATTCTGTGTTAATGGAATTTTTTTTCATCTATAAAATTTTAACATGGGAGCTTACATAAATTTTCTCTTTTCTCATTCTCTCTGGATGATTGGGTAGTGTAGAAGATTTCATTTTCTTCTTTTGACCCTCTAGCTCTACTAACTTGGAAAAAAATTATCAGATTTGGAAAGTTTATGTTGCATTGCATCCATCAGGAAAATTTCACGCCTTAAGTTTCCTTCAGCATTGCCATCTTCCTCAATACAAAAACACTGTCCTTAATTTCGTAACATCAATTACCTGAGGCAAAAAATTCTTTCTTTACAATATAGCTAACTCAATACAGTAACCAGAAAGATACAAAAAAAAATCTGATATTTCAAAATATCCTTATACTAGACTTTACATCACATTGAATCTTTCAATATGACTTCTGCATTACTAAAATATGCCCTTCATGTTACACTGATATATAACCCACTTTTCAAGACACTAAAGGCTCTATAGGTTTAAAATTAGCTTCTCTGGGTCTTATGAATAGATATAGACATCTTAAAATGGGTGTCTCAATTTATTGACCACAGCAGACAAAACATTGTCTATGGCATTAATATTTAAGGTCTTTAATGGATGTATGACAACTTAAGTAAGTGACCTAAAACTCTTTTTAGTATAATTATTAATGTTTTCCAGTTAAGATGCATTTTTGCCCCCCTTATTCAAAATGATCATAATAGCATAACCCACTGAGTTTTTCTTGATAATATGTATATGGAGAGGAAGTCAGACAAATTACAGGCCAAAAATAAAGTTCATTAAAAATCCTCAGGTTTTTAAACTTATTCTTCAGTATACTCTATAAAGTATTTTTTTAAGTTTTCCTAAAGGTAAGAATTTAGATTATTTGAATATTTTTGCTATCATAAATATTGCATGTACTTTCACAGACAAAGAATTTTCTTAAATAAATTCCTCTACAAACAGACATAACCAGAGCAAAGATGCACATATAAAATTTCAGTAGATACTGCCAAATTATTCAAGTGTGGCAATAGTCACCTTCCACTAAAAGTTGCATTTGACATGATTTATTTTCCAAAATTTCAACTAATGGTCTTAAGTGAAGTGAAGTGAAAGTCACTCAGACATGTCTGACTCTTTGCAACCCCATTGACTATATAGTCCATGGAATTCTGCAGGCCAGAATACTGGAGTGGGTAGCCTTTCCCTTCTCCAGGGCAATCTTCCCAACCCAGGAATCAAACCAGGGTCTCCTGCATTGCAGGCATATTCTTTACCAACTGAGCTATCAAGCAAATCCAATGGTCTTAAACAATGTCTTAATTTTTATCATAATGTAGTAACTGATAAGTACTATTTTTTTTTTCCATTTATATTATAATTTGTATATATTTATTGGCTTTTTACATGTTCTTTTCCTGAGTTGTCACCTTTATGTTGTACTGATTTTATATTGTGTTTCTTTCTAAAATGTTAAAAATACATTACATAGTATAATAAAATACATGGTATAGCAATATTTATAGCTAGTAATCCTTTAATATACATGTCAAGGACAGCAATTAGAACCAGACATAGAAAAACTGACTGGTTCAAAATTGGGAAAGGAGTATGACAAGGCTATATATTGCTTATTTAATTTCTATGCAAAGTACATCATGCGAAATGCCGGGCTAGATGAATCACAAGCCAGAATCACAGTTGCCAAAAGATATATCAACAATCTCATATATGCAGATGTACCATTCTAATGGCAGAAAGTGAAGAGCAGCTAAAGAGCCTCTTGATGAGGGTGAAAGAAGAGAGTGAAAAAGCTGTCTTGAAACTCATGTTAAGGAAAAAAAAGAAAACTAAGAACATGGTATCCAGTCCCATCACTTCATTGCAAATTGAAGGGGAAAAAGTGGAAGCAATGGCAGATTTTACTTTCTTGGGCTCCAAAATTACTGTGGACAGTGACTGTAGCCATGAAGTTAAAAGACACTTGCTTCTTAAAAGAAAAGCTATGACAAAACTAGACAGTGTATTAAAAAGCAGAGACATCCTTTTGCTGACCAAGTTGTATATAGTCAAATCTATGTGTTTTTTTTTCAGTACTGATGTATGAATGTGAGAGTTGGACCATAAAGAAGGCTGAGCACTGAAGAACTGATGCTTTCAAATTGTGGTGTTGGAGAAGACTCTTGAAGAGAGTCCCTTGAACAGCAAGGAGATCAAATCAGTCAATTCTAAAGGAAATCAACCCTGAATATTCATTGAAAGGACTGATGCTCAAGCTACAGCTCCATTACTTTGGCCACCTGATGTGAAGAGCTGACTCACTGGAAAAGACCCTCATGCTAGGAAAGATTGAAGGCAGGAGGAGACAGTGATGACAGAGGATGAGATGGTTGGATGGCATCACTAACTCAATGGACATGAGTTTGAGCATACTCTGGGGTATAGTGAAGGACAGGGATGCCTGGCATGCTGCAGTCCACGGCATCACAAAAAATTGGATACAGCTTACCGACTGAATAGCAGGAAAGCCCATATCAAGTCAAAGTATATCCAAACACTAATACAATTTTAATTCCAGCTTACCATTGTGGCTTTGAGTTCTCTTTTTGTTAGCACTTGGATATTACCTTTCTTGTTTTTATGCTATGGTTTTTCCAGTGGTCATGTATGGATGTGAGAGTTGGACTGTGAAGAAGGCTGAGCACTGAAGAATTGATGCTTTTGAACTGTAGTGTTGGAGAAGACTCTTGAGAGTCCCTTGGACTGCAAGGAGATCCAACCAGTCCATTCTGAAGGAGATCAACCCTGGGATTTCTTTGGAAGAATGATGCTAAAGCTGAAACTCCAGTACTTTGGCCACCTCATGCGAAGAGTTGACTCATTGGAAAAGACTCTGATGCTGGGAGGGATTGGGGGCAAGAGGAGAAGGGGCGACAGAGGATGAGATGGCTGGATGGCATCACTGACTTGATGGACGTGAGTCTCAGTGAACTCTGGGTGTTGGTGATGGACAGGGAGGCCTGGCGTGCTGTGATTCATGGCGTCGCAAAGCTTTGGACACGACTGAGCGACTGATCTGATCTGATACTTATCAGCTAATGCTATGGTGGAAATAATATTGTAATACATAAGTATATCAAATTGACATGTTATACACCTTAAACTTACTGTTGTTTGTTCACTAAGTCTTGTCCACCTCTTTGTGACCCCATGAACTGCAGCATGCCAGGTTTCCCTCTCCTTCACCATCTCCCAGAGTTTGCTCACATTTGTCCACTGAGTCAGTAATGCCATCCAAGTATCTCATCCTCTGTTTCCTCTTTCTCCTGCCCTCCATCTTTCCCAGAATTAGGGACTCTTCCAATCAGTTGGCTCTTCACATCAGGTGACCAAAGTATTTGAGCTTCAGCATCAATCTTTAGACTTACATAATGCTAGTAATATATTTTAATTATATCTCAATAAAATAAACTTAATTAAAACATTTGTTTTTTCCTGTGGTTCTGTTTCTAAGCAAGAAAATTAAGTGATGAAAGAGAATGCTCATGCACTTTTGATAGCAATATAAATGACTCAGTCACAATGGAAAACATCATGGAGGTCCCTCAAAAAAATTAAAAATAGAACTACCAGAACATCCTGCAACTTTGTTTTGGGGCATATATCTAAAGAAAATGATATCACTCACTAGAAGATATCTGCATCCTTGTATTCTCTGAAGCACCATTTACAATAGCCAAGACATCTGCTGTTATTTTTAGTGACTAAGTCATGTCTAACTCTTTTGTGACTCCATGGACTGAAGCCCCCCAGGCTCCTCCATCCACAGTATTTCCCAGGCGAAAGTACTGGAGTAGGTTGCCCTTTCCTTCTCCAGGGGATCTTCCTGACCCAGAGACTGAACCTGCATCTCCTGCCTTGGCAGGTGGATTCTTTACCACTGAGGCAGCAGAGTATTATTTAAAAGAAAATGTGCTACAATTTATAACATTTTATGTATATGTGCATATGTATATAAAATAGAAAAATAAAACAGAAGACATTGTCTCTAATATTACTACAAGAGACAATTATGCTTTAGTTTCATTATAAATAGTCAATATGAATACCTATGTATAAGTAAACAGATAACCAGGTGACCATGACATAGGGGGAAGGGAAAATACAATGGGTTGAACAAGGATGTGATTCAGGGAGGAAGTATGCAGGTTGTCTTAACAACACAAAAATTAATATGAACATATTTCAGCATTAGAAATATGTGGACCCAGGGTATACAGGTACATACCCTCCCTTATTTTTAATATACTGCCAAAATAAAAATAAATCCTAGAATATGTTATAGAACTGTGGCAATTCAAATAAGAATATGATCCTATGACTAAGTTGGAAGAGATTATAGGTAAGCCCTATGACCTATTTGATAGACGTTGTTCAGTCACCAAGTTGTATTCGACTCTTTGCAACCCCATGGACTGCAGCATGCCAGGCTCCCATTTCCTTCACTATATTCTGGAGTTTGTTCAGATTCATGTTCATTGAGTCAGTGACATGATCTAACCATCTCACACTCTGCCACCCATTTCTTTTGTCTTCAATCTTTCTGAGCATCAGGGTTTTTTTCAATTAGTCTATTTGATAGAGCTGGGGTTTAATAAAGTACCTATAAAGACAGGATGTGTGACCTTGGGGATAAATGAGGTTGGAAACTAGAATTAAAATCAGTGCTACAAAACATAATCCAAGACAGACTGTTCTCTTATGAGAATTACTCTACAGAGAAAATCTGCACAGGGATCGAGGAAAGTAACAGAAAATCTGCCTCATGTCTTGATGCTGGGGGATTGGAGAAATGTCTCTTATGAAAAATGAAATCCCCAAATGTAGTCCATGTACAACTGAGGGATGCAAATTTATACTGCATGTTATAGAAATTTAGGGAGGAGAAAAGAGAATGCAAAATCTGGTCTGTGAACAGTAAAGTCACTGTAGATCTGCTCCCCTCTCAAAAAGCTCCAAAACACCACTCACTGCTTTGGAAGGAACTTGGGAATGCAAGAGTCAAAAGTAACAAAAGACACTTCAATCCATTGAAGATGATTGTAATATCTGAAATTACAAAAGACACAGATATCCATAAGGGGATACATCATAAATAATAGATTAAGAACATCAAAACAAATTATCATGAAAGAACAGGCTGAAAAAGTCTAAAAAATTATTTGCATCAAATGTGTAAACAAACCTACCTCCTGAGAACCTATATGCGGGTCAAGAGACAAAGAATAGGGCATGGAAAAATGGACTGGCTCAAAATTGGGAAAGAAGTATGTCAAGGCTGCATATTGTCACCCTGCTTATTTAACTTCTATGGAGAATATATCATGCAAAATGCCGCCCTGGACAAAGCATGAGCTGGAATCAAGATTGCCAGGAGAAATATCAATAACCTCATATATGCAGATGACACCACCCTTATGGCAGAAAGCAAAGAGGAACTAAAGACCCTCTTGATGAGGTGAAAGAGGAGAGTGAAAAAGCTGGCTTAAAACTCAACATTCAAAAAGCTAAGATCATAGCATCCGGTCCCATCACTTCATGGCAAATAGATGAGGAAACAATGGAAACAAAGACAGTCTTTCTTCTCTTGGGCTCCAAAATCACTGCAGATGGTGACTGCTGTCATGAAATTAAGGCACTTGCTCTTTGGAAGAAAAGATAAGACCAACTAGACAGCATGTTAAAAAGTAGAGACATTAATTTGCCAACAAAGATCTGTAGAGTCAAAGCTATGGTTTTTCTAGTAGTCATATACAGATGTGAGAGTTGGACCATAAAGAAGGCTGAGCATAGAAGAATTGATAATTTTGAACCCTGGTGTTGGAGAAGACTCTTGAGAGTCCCTTGGACTCTAAGGAGATCAAACCAGTCAATCTAAGGGAAATCAGTCCTGATATTGATGCAAATAGCTGACTTATTAGAAAAGACACTGATGGTGGGAAAGATTTAAGGGCAGGAGGAGAAGGGGACAACAGAGGATGATATGATTGGATGATATCACCAACTCAATGGACATTAGTTTGATGAAGCTCTGGGAGATGGTGAAGGACAGGAAGGCCTGGCATCCTGTAGTCCATGGGGTCACAAACAGCTGGACACAACTGAACAACAAAAACAAAGTATAAACAAACATATAAAAAATAAAACCATAATGAAAATAAAGGCTAAATATGAAGGAGGAACATTTTTAAAAGAAATGAATAGGATATTTAGAATTTTAAAATGGCATGTTTGAAATAGAAAAACAGAAATTCAATGGAGAAGTTAAGCAAATTTTAAAGATTTTCAGCAGTTCTAGAAAACAGACCTAAAAGAATTGGGTAGAACAAAGCACAGAAAAATGGAAAGAAGGTTCTATAGTATTTAACTAAGTATAGTGAGCATAGTGACACTGGAGTACCTAAACATAAACAGGCCATTTTTTAAATAATAAACTAGAGAAAATTAGGTAACCTCCTTTCCAGAGCCATGACACGAATTTTTCCTGGGCCACATTTCATAGTCTAGCATATGTAAAGGGTGACCTGTGTAGCCATGCAATGCACAACCTGCATGATCTTATGTAGAGAACTCTCTTCCATTCCCTCCCTACTATGCTTTTCTAACATATTTTAACTCAAGTAATACAGTATTTGCACCAGTAGTATGAGAAATTAAATTATAAAATTATTTTGATCCAGCTTCTACAAAATGGCTGCTTAAGAATTCCTAGAACTCTGTTTATAGGAATCCTTAGGCATTCTTTTAGATGACTTTAGTTCCCACTGAAATCACTTAAGTAAATTACAAGTTAACATTAAGATTTCCATTTTGTTATATTCAATTCAAAAAGCATACATTTGATAACAATTTTTCTGTCTTTAGTATATTTAGTTGACTGCATTGTGTTTGTTGAAATATTTTCTTCTTTATAAAAGAATTCACTGAATGAATCCTCCTGCTTCCTTTCTGTATGCAGTTCCAGAAGAAAAAATGCTCTTCATTCCCCAAAATATATATGACTTCTCCCTCAGATAGTAACTTGTATGGAGTTGGGAAAATTAGTTACTTCTTTCTGTCACTGCAGTTCTTTACTGAGAAAGCTCATTTCCCTGTGTATTTTAATGCAATCCCAGAAGTTATAACAATAGCACTCTTTCATTTGGTATCATAGAATAATGAGCTCTTCCACTTTCTGCTTCAGTGTCATGCAATAAATTTAAACCTTTAAAAAATGTATTCAGTATGATAGGAAAGCACCTCAGTAGGAATGTTACTAATGTGTAGTAGACATCCCAATAAATAAACCTTTCCTTATTCTCCAGATAGGGTTTTTATTCTGCATTACTATTCACAGTAAACAACAGACTGGTAGAATAGACAGTACAGGTTTAATGATGAATTAAACTGCATTGCATTGACATTCTCTAAGCCAGTAAGCTCTATATAATTGATTTTCTTTCAGAGGTCAATGTGAAACAACAGTTTGAAAGTGACATCGCCAAATAAATTCTGATGGCTGACCCTGGCCGTAGCTGTCTTTCTGTATATCATTAGCTGAGGCATTAAACCCGTAAGTTTCTTCACCACTGAGAATGTTTGCTGTATATGATCTTTATTATGTTAAGGTAGGTTCACTCTATGCCTACTTTCTGGAGAGTTGTTATCATAAATGATTGTTGCATCTTGTTAAAAGCATTTTCTGCATCTATTGACATATCGCATGATTTTTATTCTTTAATATGTGAATATGGTGTATCACATTGATTGATTTGGGTATTTTGAAGAATCCTCGAACCCCTGGGATAAATTCCACTTGATCATGGTGCACCGTCCTTTCAATGTGTCATTGGATTCTGTTTGCTAATATTTTGTTGAGGATTTTTGTGTCTATGTTCATCAGTGATACTGGCCTATAATTTTTTTTGTGTGTAGTATCTTTGTCTGATTTTAGTATCAAGGTGATGGTGGCCAAGTATCTGGATGACGGTGGCTTTGTAGAATAAGCTCAGAAGTATTCCTTCGTCTGCAGTTTTTCATAAGATTTGAGAAGGATAGGTGTTAACTCTGCTCTAAATGTTTGATAGAATTTGGCTGTGAAGCCATCTGATCCCGGACTTGGAAGATTTTTAATTACAGTTTCAATTTCATTACTTGTGATTGGTCTGTCTATATCTCCTTTACCTTCCTGGTTCAGTCTTGGAAGGTTGTACCTTTCTAAGAATTTGCCCATTTCTTCCAAGTTGTTCATTTTATCAGCATATATTTGTTTATAGAAGTCTCTTATGATCCTCTATATTTCTGTGCTGTCCGTTTTTACAACAGAGAAGTTACCATTAATGTGATGCCTTATAAGCAGCTTAAAATTGGTTGTTACATTTGCATCCCATCTGTCCATGTATCTGTTTTAATTGAGGTATGTGAATATAAATATTTTTAACTTTAAGTCTATCATCATGCTAGTTATTTCTTATTTGGTCCATCTGTTCTTTTCTCCTTTCATTTTTCTTCTTACTTTTGCATTAATGAATATTATAGCTATTCTATTTAATCTATAATATTGTATTTTTAATTCATTTTTATGTCTTTAGTTAATTTCCCTAAGGTTTGAAAAATAATATCTTTTAAATATTAGATTCTGGGAACAAATGGTATCATACCATTTCACATACAGTGTAAAATACTAAGTATTTACTTATACAAAATTTTTGAGACTTATTTTTCATATAAAGCCTAGATTCTACTAATTGTAATACAACAAATTTCCGGAAAGGGAAATATCACTTGAAGTCTTTGTTAGTCTCAAAATTTTCACCAATAGCAGGGCTTAAAAACTGGAACACTCAGTTTTTCAAAAGCTACTTACAGGTTATTTGTCAAGGCAGCAACAGTTTCCATGGGGATGGACTCAAGTACCCTCAGCAAGAGGTTTCAGAAGTCTGTTAAATTTCAGTGACTGAAACTTAGCACTTTTCTAATAACAAAATCTAGTTACTAAGTGCTAAATTCAGCAAAAATTTCTAAAACATTCTCCTAGAGCAAATGTCATGATTCTCTAAATGGTGACTAACTGAAAATAACTATAGGACACTTTTTTAAGTTGTTTCAGTGAAAAAACTGTGTATCTTTAGCCCTGTAGAAAACCACCATGTTATAGAATTCATGACTCAGTTGTGTGTTGAAATAATATACTTTAAAAATATGATTGCTCTTCAGTAACAAAGATGAAGAAGTTGAATTCTCTGTGGAAGCTCAGACATACAAGGTCTGTTATTTGCCATAGAGTACTGGCTTTCAGGTTTTGGAGCCAAATCCTCTTATTTATCAAAGTGCATACGTATGATCTCCTGGTGTTACCATTATTATAGAAGTAGTGACTCTGTATTACATCTGCTTCCTCTTGATACTGTATTAAATATCTAAGGTATATGATATTTCCCCTCAAAATAGTTTACTTACCAACATGGAGTCATATTATTCTACATTTTATTTTCTCTCTGCTGAAAAAGCATTTGGAAAAAAAAAAAAAATACATGCTCTAAAACAGTAGACTTTATCCAGATGGATGAAGTAAAAGAACGCATCCAGTTAGCCAAGTTTCAGTCACAGGAACATATGTTAAGGCATTTGGCTGAATTATCTAGTTATTTAATAAAATGTCCTTTTTTATTTTGGCTGAAAACACTTTTGGGGGGGGATAAATAAATAAACACAACCTTTAATATATTTCTTTAGAGAAAGCTAACAAGTATCAATTAACTTCCCCTTCCCATTCTGAAAGTAGGTGTCCTATATTTATTCCTATCTTATGTTTATGTCCCAGTTGCAGTACATCTGAATCCTAGTCACAGTTCTGATCACCAAGTATTAGAAAATGAAATGAAGAAGTCCATGTCAGTGAGTGAGAAAAATTTAGAAAGTCTAAAATGAATGCTAATTAAAAATAATTGAAATAATTTGATGGGTACTGGAAACAGCCAACATTAGGGGAAAAAAAAAAAAACAACTGTATCAAGTTAAATGTCATTTATTAGATAACGTGACCTCCAACTTGCCCAGAAGTACTGGATTATTCAAGAGTTTGTTCATTTTGCCAACTTTATAATATTTACAACACTATAAGACAGCTGAACAGCTTTTTTTTTTTTCAGTAACACTGCTTACTTACTTATCTAGTTATATAAATGAATGTTTATTTTAAAATATGTTCAAATATTTAAAATGCACAGAAATTAAGAAATCTAAAGCACTATTTTAACCAAAAAAACTGATTTACAATAATATCAAGAATATTAAAATATCTGAGGATGCTGCTAAGTCAATTCAGTCATGTCCGATTCTGGGCGACCCCATAGACAGCAGCCCACCAGGCTCCCCCATCCCTGGGATTCTCCAGGCAAGAACACTGGAGTGGGTTGCCATTTCCCTCTCCAATGCTTGAAAGTGAAAAGTGAAAGTGAAGTCGCTCAGCAGTGTCTGACTCTTAGTGACCCCATGGACTGCAGCCTACCAGGCTCTTCTGAACACAGTGCAATATGTATTGTTCAATAACAAATACAAAATATTGCTGAGAGAGATTAAAGACCTAAATAAATAGAGTTTATATGGGCAAAGAATGTTGCCTGCCATTTCAGTAAAATGTTGACTGCCATCAAGCCTTCATTCACAGCAGTCCCTCTGATGGTGCATCCTGAAGGAATTCCTCTAAGGGTGGGAAAAAAAAAAAAAAAATAGGATACTGGCCCTAAATAGTTAAGATGCTTGTCTGAAGAATACTTAAGGTGCTTATCTAAATAATACTTTCAATGAGCTCAGAGTCCTGCATCTTTCCATACACAGAGAAGCATTAAAATCACTAACTAGATGTCTCTATTTTTTGTGTGTGTGTGATTAGCAGTAATCTTTTGATGTTCAACTACATGGTTTATTTTTGTTTTTTTTCAGCCAGAAACTCCTACATATGCAGATTCTTCCCTTGCCTCTTTGGAACAGTTCTTCAGAGCTACCTGAGAGGCTATCTCCCAGGCTATAGTCTTCAGAAAGGTTTGTGAATAAAGCATAACCAGAAGCTTTCAGATTGTTTGTTTTTCTTGAGTCAACAGATCAGGGATGTGAAGATTCAATACTTTTAAGATGACAATTTGTCATCTTAAGTGACTTGGGGCTTCTATACATGTAATCTATACATAGGGCTTCCCTGTTGACTCAACAGTAAAGAATCTGCTTGCAGTGCAGGAGACACACAGGAGACATGGGTTCAATCCTGGGTCAGGAAGATCCCTGGGAGGAGGGCATAGAAACGTTCCAGTATTCCTGCCAGGAAAACCCCATCGACAGAGGAGCTACAATACACTGGGGTTGCAGAGTAGAACACGACTGAAGCAACTGAACACACACACACACACACACACACACTTTACCTTAGTAGACTGAAAAATTTCCACCTTCAGCACTAGGCAAGGAAAGGATCCAGTCACGGTCCCCCTGATCTGATAGAGTGGGTAACAAACATACCAAGAAGGAGAAGGCCGTGTGGCCACGGAGGCAGAGATTGGAGGGACGAGACTACCAGTCAAGGAACTGTGGCAACCACCATAAGCTGCATGAAACAAGGAATGGATTCTCCCTGAAAAACTCCAGAAGGAGCACAGCTTTGCTGGCATCTTGAGCACGCATGTTTCAGCTCAAGAAAACTGGTTTTGGACTTCTGTCCTCTAGAACTGTGAGGGAATAAATTTCTCTTGTTTTCAGTCACCAGTTTTGTGGTACTTCATTACTGAAGCCATGAGTAGCTAACACAAATATGATATTCAAGACAGTATAAACTTGGAATAAATACAGACAAATAAAATAGAATATAGATTCCAGAAACAAATTCATACTTACATGGTCAAGTTAATTTCAAGACAAAGGCCAAATCAAACCGATGGGAAAAGAAACAAATTTAAGACATACATTACTGAATTAACTTTATTTCCATACAGGCTTTCTATATGGAAAATTATGAACTTCAACTCATACATGACACCATACACAAGTTACATTTATGATGAATCATAGACCTAAATATGAAAGATAATTTACAAATCTTTTGGAAAAAAGGAACTTTGCCATGTTCCATAACTGTGAAGTACTTCAAAAACATTGTGTTTAAAGTAACAGATAGATACAAAAGTGTAACTAATATTGATATATGGTGAAAGGAATTGGAGATGTTTTACTTCTGAAGGCATGGATATTATGGCACAAACAGCTTTATTTACTCCTTTCTGATATTTATGCTTTTGATATTTTCACACCCATTTCATGTTGAATAGAAAATAGATGTGAGTAATTTTCCCTAATTTTATGATCAAAAGATTCAATTTAACACTGTAATAAGATGTTCAAATGCAATTTTGGTAAATAGTTATTATCCGATTCAATTTAACTTTGCATTAGTTTACTTATCATTAATCAATGTGGGATTCTGTAAAACAATCAAAATGTATTTTTTCTTTTATTTTTTCCCTAATTCATTATGCTGTAAGCTATTTTTATAATGTCAATTAATCCTGCATTTCTGGAATAAAAACCACTTTTATGTGACATCTTGTCCATATTACATATTGTTAGAGTCAATTGTCTAATATTGCAACTGTCCTCATAAGGGATATTGGTTTGTCATTTCCTTTCCAGTAAACCAGTGAAGTTGCTCAGTCATGTCTGACTCTTTGTGATCCCATGGACTGTAATTTACCAGGCTCCACCATCCATGGAATTTTCAAGGCATGAGTACTGGAGTGGTTGCCATTTCCTTCTCCAGGGGATCTTCCCGACCCAGGGTTCCAACTTAGGTCTCCTGCATTGCAAACAGACGCTTTACCATCTGAGCCACCAGGGAAGCAGGTTTTGGTATATCGATAACACTGTTTTCATCAAATGAGTTGGAAAATGGCATCTTTCATTTTTCTGAAGGAGTTGTTTTTTCTTTTTTTATTAATTTGCTATTTGATGAAGAATTGGTATTATTTCCCCCTAAATATTTGATAGAATTCAATATTGAAGGCAAATAAACATGGAATTTCTTATGGAAAGAAAATTTATTCTTAACTGCAAATTTAAATTATTTAATAGAAACAGAATTATTCAGGCTATCTCCTTCTTTAAGGAATTTAGATGGTTTATGTCTTAAAAGGAATTTTCCCGTTTCATCTAAGTTTCCAGTTTTGTTGATCTAATATTCCTTATAATATATTTGCATTACTTATTAAGGTCTGTAGAATATGTAATCCTTATATTGATTGGTGTTTTCACTTAAACTAAGGGCTTATTATTTAATGTATTTTTTAGAATAATGATTGGTGTTTTCTCTCTTCAACTAAGAGCTTATAATTTTTTTTTAACTTTTCAGTGAAGCAGTTTTTAGCTTTGTTAAGTATTATAATTGTTTTGGGAGGTGCCTTTTTGGCTCTTATCTTTATTCTCTGCATTCTACTGACTTTGGACTTGTTTTATTTCTCTTAACTTTGAGATGGACTCTTAGGTCCATCTTTCTTCCTTTAGATCTTTCTTCCTTTACAACTTTGCATTTTAAGAACTCACTGGCCAAAGATCTGTTTCTTGTAGGTTTGATACAAAATACTGACATTGACAAAGACATCATAAAGGCCATTATATAAATAAAATTATAGTCATCTTTTATAAATTAGCTTATTACCAAAAACCAGCATTAATTCAGCAAATATTAAGATATCACAGCAATTGAAAACTTGTAGTGTCCTATACTTGCACGGTCTAAGTGAAAGAAACACAGTGATGATTTAGCCAGATTTAATACTAACCCTGAACGATGTTTCCAGTACTGTTGAGTCTGAAATAATTTTTTCTAAACCTACTTTTCTTTAATAATAATGATGTAAAAGTAAATTTTAAACAAGTATGTTAGAAGAAAGAACAAACTATCTTTAAAATTATATTGTGAAATTATTGTCCTAAGAAGAAGCGGTTCCAGAAAAACATCTGCTTCTGCCTTCTTAACTACACTAAAGCCTTTGACTGTGTGGATCACAACAAACTGTGGAAAATTCTTAAAGAGATGGGAATAACAGACCACCTGACCTGCCTCCTGAGAAATCTGTATGCAGGTAAAGAAGCAACAACAGTTATAACCTGATATAGAACAGGTTTTTCATATGACTGGTTCCAAATTGGGAAAGGCTGTATATTGTCACCTTGATTATTTAATTTTTATGCAGAGTACATCATGGGAAATGCCAGACTGGATGAATCACAAGTTGGAATCAAGATTGCAGGGAGAAATATCAATAACTTCAGATAAGGAGATGACACCACCCTTATGACAGAAAGCAAAGAGGAACTAAAGAGCCTCTTGATGAAAGTAAAAGAGGAGAGTGAAAATACTGGCTTAAAACTCAATATTCAATAAACTAAGATCATGGCATCCGGTCCCATCACTTCATGGCAAATAGATGGGGGAACAACGGAAACAGTGACAGGCTTTATTTTCTTGGGCTCCAAAAACACTGCAGATGGTGACTGCAGCCATGAAACTAAAATATGCTTGCTCTTTGGAAGAAAAGCTATGACCAACCTAGACAGCATGTTAAAGAGCAGAGATATTACTTTACTGACAAAGGTCTGTATAATCAAACTATGGTTTTCCAGTAGTCATGCATCAGTTCAGTTCAGTCGCTCAGTCATGTCCGACTCTTTGCGACCCCATGAATCGCAGCACGCCAGGCCTCCCTGTCCATCACCAACTCCCGGAGTCCACCCAAACCCATGTCTATGGAGTCTGTGATGCCATCCAACCATCTTATCCTCTGTCGTCCCCTTCTCCTCCAGCCCCCAATCCCTCCCAGAATAAGTCTTTTCCAATGAGTCAACTCTTCGCATAAGGTGGCCAAAGTACTGGAGTTTCAGCTTTAGCATCATTACTTCCAAAGAAATCCCAGGGCTGATCTCCTTCCGAATGGACTGGCTGGATCTCCTTGCAGTCCAAGGGACTCTCAAGAGTCTTCTCCAACACCACAGTTCAAAAGCATCAATTCTTCGGCGCTCAGCCTTCTTCATAGTCCAACTCTCACATCCATACGTGAGCACAGGAAAAACCATAGCCTTGACTAGATGAACCTTTGTTGGCAAAGTAATGTCTCTGCTTTTGAATATGCTATCTAGGTTGGTTGTAACTTTCCTTCCAAGGAGTAAGCGTCTTTTAATTTCATGGCTGCAGTCACCATCTGCAGTGATTTTGGAGCCCCAAAAATAAAGTCTGACACTGTATGGACGTGACTAAAAAGAACCATAAACAAAGCTGAACCATAAAGAAAGATGAGTGCCAAAGAATTGATACTTTTGAATTGCAGTGTTGGAGAAGACTCTTGAGAGTCCCTTGGACTGCAAGGAGATCCAACCAGTCTATCCTAAAAGAAATTAGTCCTGAATATTCATTGGAAGGACTGATGCTGAAGCTGAAGCTCCAATACTTTGGCCACCTGATGCGACAGACTGACTCAGTGGAAAAGACCCTGATGCTGGGAAAGATTGAAAGCAAAAGGAGAAGGGGACAAGAGAGCATGAGATGTTTGGATGGCATCACCGACTTGATGGACATGAGTTTGAGCAAAGTCTGGGAGTTGGTGAAGGACAGGGAGGCCTGGCGTACTGTAGTCCATGGGGTTGCAAATAGTTGGACACAACTGAGTGACTGAACTGAACTGAAGAAGTGGTCATAACATATGCCACTAATATTTTAGAAAAATGTATCCTAACAGCTGTGTTGAGATTTTCACTAATAAAATTGCTTTGTTTTGGGGTGGCTTTTTTATACCCTCTAAGTTTGTGGTATTTATAATTTGTTGTGATTTACTTTCTCATTTTAAACTCTTATTCTTATGTAAATTGGTAATTGTAACTTGCATTACTTTCCTAAGAAGGTTTCACATATTGCATAAGCTTCAGGCACCTCAATACCTGAATCATCCCTGCCTGTATCAATTCACATTATCAACAGTAATAATTACCATTTGATAAGAGCCTGAGAGAATATTACCTTTTCTATCATACAATTTGTAGACTGAGTAGGAACCACATTGACACAGCTAATAACTGAACTGGCATTAGAATAGAGTCAAGATCTGTAAAGTTCAAACTATTTTTTTACTCTACTGCCTTTGATATATTGACATGAATAGCTCATTGTTTTCTATTCCTTTAGGTTTACATTTTTAAAAAACTGTGTCATTTCCTATGATATATGGACATAAATAGCTCATTGTTTTCTACTGCTTTAGGTTTATATATATATTTTTTTAACCTGTGTCATTTCCTATGCTCGTTCGCCTTTTCTTGCTCCCTGCACAGCCCTCATCCCAGAGTGCCCTTATCTTTTCTATTTATTTAATATCTGATTCTGTTGTGCTCTACCTCATCCGAAGCCATGTCCTTTCTCTGGCAATTAAACCCTGAATTTACCTTTCTCATCTACGTATATGAGGAAAAATTCTTGCTTCCACACCCACATTAATATAAACACGTTTTAGTACCTTGTTTTGTGTCCTGCTTTCTGTTATCCTCCTTCCTGTTTGACTAATACTATTTCACTTTTTTTCTAGCTTACATGTTAATCCTGTGTCCATGACACGTGGCTCCTTATATTTCTTATTTTGACAAGTGTGATGCAGCTTCTTATATCGTAGTTAAGCCTGCAGTTTTACAAAGACTGGAGGAAATTGCAAATGCAAGACAATAAACTGTTATAAAAAGTTGGAAAAAACAAATTACAGGCTGATGGTACTTTAAGAACTTGTAAATTATTTAATGAGCTGGCAATAATTGTATTAATATAATATGAAATTTCCTAAAACTGATATGATAGAGAAAAACAAAACACTGACCATTAAAACCTCACTGGAAAAAAAAAATTGTATATATAGGAGACAATCCTCCTTAGTAAACTTGTCTGATACACACTGTCACAAATATCTCTCAATAATATTTGTAATGTTAATTATTAATTGTTACATTTAATTATTTCAATAGACTATAAACGATTTTAAGCCTTGCAAACTGGAGAAGGAGTTACAATTATCCTCATCTGACAGATTTTGAAATTTAAAGTTTGGCAAATTGAATTACTTTAAAGCATTCTCTATTAAGTGACAGAATAAAATGTTGAGTGTAGGTTTGACTTTAGTTATCGTGCTCTTGACTACCATCATGTGCTGCCTTCCAGTAATATCTAGGTTTTCTTTAGAAAAAAGAAGCGGTTTTTAAGAAAACCAGTAAGTAAACATAGAAGAGCTCAAATACTTCAAATGATAGTGATTAATGAGTCTCTAATCATGTAAGTCTGCTACTTTGTTTTGTAATTTAGGGGAGACTGAAATCATCAATTCATAAGGACTATGATTTGTTTAAATGTAATATTAGAAAAGGAATAGTTCTATTGGAAATCATGATATATTGAAGGCAATAAGTGATGTCTTTCATTAAATTATTTGAAAAATGTGTTATGTACTAAAAAAATCAAAGACTCTTAAGCTCTATCAAACTCAATAAGAGGATTTAAACTTGATCTTTCCCACAGTTTCTCTCCATGGTATTTTTATATTTCATCAAATCATCTTTTATATAAGTGCATTTTCTAGTGCAGAATTGCACTGCAATTTCTGTTTGTGCAGTGAAAAAACTGGACTAGATATAAGATGCATGTCATTGAAACTATGAATAAGGGCATGCAAATCAATAGTTGGAAGACAAACTTTTACCCCACTGGATTAAAATGTTCCAGACGATGTATAGCAAGGGATCATTGCCTTCATTTCTTTCATTGCTGACTATGCTTAGTTGAAAGGCTGAATGGCAAAAACTAATGACATTTTGAAAGAGCTATTGTGTATCATTAAAGGTATATTCCTATTTTGCTTTCAAAAAACAAATTTAAATCAGACAAACAAACCTTGTTCTACTTTAATTTTGTAAAATCTACCATAACCACAGTTCTATCATGTAGACTGGGCTAAAATTAGTTGCAGGTTTATGTATGTAGTATGTATGTGATACACATGTGTATGTATGTGTTTCTTGGCATACTTCACTTTCTCCATCAGAATATACACTCTTTAAAAAGTATTAGATTTTCTATGTCTTATTGACCAGGTGTATATTTTAAACAAATTTTACTGGAATATAGTTGATTTACAATATTGTGTTACCATCTATAAAACTATGCATCTATTTATATTAATTGAGTAAAGTGTAGAAAAGGGAAATCTTTGGTACACTGGCTCTATTTCCTAGTTTTTCCAATTTTAATTCATTTTTAATGAATTATTTTTTTATATTTATTTATTTTTTTACTTTACAATATTGTATTGGTTTTGCCATACATCAACATGAATCCACCACGGGTGTACATGTGTTCCCAATCCTGCGGATACATTATTTAATGAATAAATTATTAATGAAATATTTTAATGAATAAATAGCTCAAGTATGTTAAGACATGTGGTTTTAATGATTTCAAATTAATATGAAAGCTATTTAAAATGCTTTTTTAAAATTAACAAGTTTCCTAATTTATTTTAAATAATATTAAAGACCACATTCTAAAAAATTCGGAAATTAGTTAAAAATGGGAGAGTCATTAACTTTATGATCACTGGATGTAAATTTTCCTGTGTATTTTTTCACTAAGAGGAGAATTGAGCCATATGAGGAAGCAAAACCATTTTTGTCTTCTTTGCCTTAACTGTTCATCCTTGTTACCTGAGTGGTTTGCTTGCCAGAATTAAGTGAGAAGAATAGCCCTGGAAACATTATGCAAATTCCATCTTGTGGCTTTATGTAAAATAAATAGATAGTTATACAATATTGTTTAAGGGTGCAATTCCCCAAGTTGAAATATGCCATAATTTATTCAGTTTTCAGAATTATAGGAATACTGCACCAAGCAATTTTGCATGGAAAAGGATCCACATAAAACCTTTTATTTGCTTCTAAAAGCAGCATTTCTTAAGGGTGGTCTAAAAGCAATTTTAGTCAAAATGTTATATTTTCATCAATGCATACATACATTTGTGTTGTCCTGACAACCTTAACAATGCTTATACAAACCAACAAAATCCCAAATTTCCAATTCTTTGAAAGGTGCATTAATTTTCTTAGGCTTGTTTGGTGGATTATAGCTTTGTAAGTCAATGACAATAGCCATAATGTCAGATTTAACAATCTTTCCGTATATAATTGCTGGGTGCTCATTTAAAATTCCAAATATTTTTCTGACTGGTCTTGTATAAATATGAAAGTTGTGCTTAATTGTTTTCTAGAATATTCTAGTTATAGATAATATTTTAAACAACAATTGTAAGATTAAGTAAATCAAGCTAAAATTTTATAATTTTCTTCTAATTCATATACCTTTTTTTTCTTTTTGGTAGTATGAATATTTCCTGTCCATCTTTTCTCTTTTAAGGACCTCTGGAGTAACTAAGCAAAATTAGAGTAGGAAGCTAATTTTCCTTCCTTCTATTTTTTTTCTATTAATCATACATTGTTTTGTCAATGCTGTTACTTCTACCTTCACTGACTCTATATATCTTCCCTCACACTCTGAATCTATTTTTTTCTGAGTTTAAATGATTTTCCTAAATTCAAATGAAATGTCACTTTCAAGATTTAAATATTACTGGGACTGAAAAGAATAAAATAATAATAAAAATTAAGATGTATTGTATGTGTTAGATACATATCTATTAAGTTTCATATGAAAAAATTCATTGAGTCCTGACTTCATCCATGTGAACCACCAGTATTAATCTCATTAGCATAGATGAATAAACTGACATTTAGTAAAGCTCTATAACTTTTCCAAGGTTATACAGACAGAAACACAGGCACTGGATTTTAATGTGCCAGTAATGTTAACCAATACTCCCTCCTGTGTGTATCACTTTATGCTGTAATTCTTTTGTGAGTATATTATCCAGCTATTATCTTGAAGTTCTACAGTAGGTGCATAGTCAATATTAAGTAAATTAATAAGAGATTAACTCCAGTACTTTTGCCTAGAAAATCCCATGGACGGAAGAGCCTGGTAGGCTGCAGTCCATGGGGTCGCTAGAGTCAGACACGACTGAGCGACTTCACTTTCACTTTTCATTTTCATGCATTGGAGAAGGAAATGGCAACCCACTCCAGTGTTCTTGCCTGGAGAATCCCACGGACGGGGAAGCTGCCATCTATGGGGTCGCACAGAGTGGGACATGACTAAGGTGACGCAGCAGCAGCAGCAAGTGGTTACATATTTTTTCCATATATAACACGCTGTAAGGAATTAGTCTATCAGATAGAAGTTTCCTTCTGCAAAAGGGACTTAGTAAATACTACTGAGAAAGGTGCCATATGGGTAGAGTACTGCCACTAAGTTTATCACACTTCCATCAGAGGCCTGTACCCATGCCGAAGGGAAAGAATGTTCAAATGAAATTATCGGATTGGTCAAAAAATTCATTGAAGTTTTTCTGTAACGTGTGATGGTAAAACCCCAAATGGACTTTTTGGCCAATCCAATATGAATAAAGACTAAATGAACTTACAACAAAACTTCAGTTGTATCACAGATTTTCCAGTACTTAAATAACAAGGACTTCAACTGTACTGTTTGCCATGAAGTGGTGGATTGAAATAAGTGATGCTGGGCCCATCACTTCAAGGCAAATAGATGGGAAAAAACAAAACAAAACAACGTGGATACAGTGACAGACTTTATTTTCTTGGGCTCCATAATCATGGCAGACAGTGACTGCAGCCATGAAATTAAAAGACACTTGCTTCTTGGAAGAAATGCTATGACTAACCTAGACAGCATATTTAAAAGCAGAGACGTCACTTTGCCAACAGAAGTCTGTGTAGTCAAAGCTATGGTTTCCCCAGCAGTCTTGTACGCATGTGAGAGTTGGGCCATAAAGAAGGCTGAGCACCAAAGAATTGATGTTTTCACTGTGGTTGTTCAAAATGCACAGAGTTTCGAGAAGACTCCTGGAGAAAACCGTGGCTGAAGAAGGCTCTTGAGAGTCCCTTGGACAGCAAGGAGATTAAACCAGTCAATCTTAAAGGAAATCAACCCAGAATATTCATTGGAAGGACTGATACTGAAGCTGAAATTCCAATACTTGGCCACCTGATGTGAAGAAACAACTCACTGGAAAAGACCCTCATGCTGGAAAAGATTGAAGGCAGGAGGAGAAGGGGATGAGAGAAGATGAGATGGTTGGATGGCATCGTTGATTCAATGGACATGGAGTTTGAGCAAATTTCTGGAGTTGGTGAAGGACAGGGAAGCCTGGCGTGTTGCAGTCCATTGGGCTGCAAAAAGTTGGACGTGACTTAATGACTGAACAATAACAACTGTACTGTGATGCATAATGGTATTCATAGCCTTATTTCACTATCAGTAACTTAAAAGAAGCTTCATAGTACACGTGCTCTTGAGAGAGACATGCTTTCTACACTACAAATGCAGAAACTTTAAGATGACAAATTTCAAAGAATGAATGAAAAGACAACATCATGTTAGAAATAATTTTCTGGAAACTGAAAGAAATACATGGAGAAAAATTGAGTTAATTCTGTAAGTGAGAAGCTGATTAACAAGGAGAGGGTTGGGTTTTTCTTTTAACAATTATTTATTTGTATTTTACAATTATTTCCTTATACTTTGAAAAGCAAAAATTATAGAGTGGCAATTTTTATTGATAGAAGTGAAACATATATCATATAGATATTAGAAGAGTTAAAATTTTAATTTACCTACCTAGAACTAAAATATGCAAAGTGGTAAAACTTTATATTTATGAATGTTATAGTAATACACTTAAGTGTGTAAAATTCTTATATTTATCCATAAAATTCTTATATTTATCCATCGCATCCATAGGATATAATAACTTCATAGTACAAGAGTTGCTGACTACTACTTGAGTAAACTAAAATTAAAAATTTTAAATAATAATTTTAAATACTGATTCATCAAATTGAACCCTAAACTAGTTAATATATGTTTAAGAGATAATTCAGCTTCCCTTGTAGCTCAGTTGGTAAAGAATCCACCTGCAATGCAAGAGCCCCAGGTTCAATTCCTGGATTCGGAAGATCCCCTGGAGAAGGAAATGGCAACCCACTCCAGTATTCTTGCCTGGGAAATCCCAAGGACAGAGGAGGGTGGTAAGTTACAGTTCAAGAGGTCGCAAGAGTCAGACACAATTTAACAATTAAACCAAACCACAGCTTGAATTTAGAAAATAACTGACTCTGTATAATATTATATTAAGATTGTAACAGGCCTAATAGACAATTCTCTCAGCAAAGGAATTAATTATTCATTGTTTCCAGTGGCAAAATCATCCATTATACTTCTCACTCTGAACAGATATGCTTTCCCTCCTTTTCATTTTCACCACTTCAGCAAATGATATAGCTAGAACTTTTCCCCTGCTCATTCTATCAACCAAAATATTAACAAATAGATGGAGTAAGTGGCTTGGTAAAGATGACTGGGCTTTTGATTTAAGGTCACTAGGAGGACTGAGCATTGTTAGGTTGCCATGTTGTGCTGTGCAGAGATTTATTTATAATCTAGAGAACACACATCCACAAACAGCTTAAATCCTTGCTCTGCTCCCAATAAAATTCAACATATTCTGCTCCATTTACAATAGGACTATAATCAGGGCTCAGGGCTGTAGATGCCTGATCACCAGTGCTGCACAGTTTGGGGAATATAGAGATACTGGTTCTAACATGGGTGAAGAACATAATTAAGGGAATTTGCAGAACAGTGGATCCCTTGCCAGTCTTAGTAAAGCAATGATACGTTGTACATAAACTTTGGAGAAAGGAAATCTTTTCTCAAATATTGGTGCTGACACTCTCAGTTTGGCCATGTGGATAGGCTTAGTGTCATTTTTCCAACAAGATTATTTATTAAATCCATTGAAATGCTAAAATTCAATAACTTCCTGTATCCTTAGCATACTGTCAAATAATTTGCTTCTAATTATCCTTCTTTCTTTACTTGATTTTATTTATGTATTTATTTTTGGCTGTGCTGGGTCTTCATTGCTGCACATGCTTTTCTCTAGTTGTGGTGAGCGGGGGCTACTCTCTAGTCGCAGTGCATGGGCTTTTCATTGGTGGCTCCCTTGGTGCGAAGCCCAGGCTCTAGAATGCGCAGGCTTCAGCAGTTGCAGCTCCCGAGCTCCAGCGCACACTCTGTACTTGTGGTGCATGCGCAGGCTCAGTTGCTCTGTGGCATGGGGGGATCTTCCCAGATCAGGATTGGAATTCATGTCTCCTAAGTTGGCAGGCAGATTCTTTACCACTGAGTCACCTGGGAAGCGCCTAATTATTCTTTCTTTCAAAGTTCAAGGTAATTTAATAAATATCGTGGAACACTATATGATTAAATTAAAATATAATTTATCTTCTTTGATCAAGATAAGGAATTATAGCCAAGCCTTTTAGTTTCAAATGATCATTTTTTTACATATATTTTCCAGTTGTTTTTGGTAGCAGTGAGGCTGAAAATACCATCGTTTTAGTCATACATTATGATTAATGTATCAAAACTTATAACATTCACTATAAACACATTAGAAAAAATAATAATAAGTAGATAACCAGGGTTATTGGGCTTCCCAGGTGGCTCAGTGGTAAAGAATTTGCCTGCCAATGCAGAGCTGCAGGAGATGTGGGCTCAATCCCTGTGTCAGGAAGATTCCCTGGAGGAGGAAATTGCAACTCACTCCAGTATACTTGTCTGGAAAATGCCATGGACAGAGGAGCCTGGCAGGCTACAGTCCATGGGGTCACAAAAGAGTCAGATATTGACTGAGTGACTGAGCACCGCCAGGGTTATTTTTGTAATGTTAGAAATGCTTGTCACATCAAAGAGATTTGTAGTATAAATACCCGTACTTGCACTTAGATGGCCTGGCCAAAGAGAGTGCCAGGTTCTGCCTCTACTGTTACAACAAATGTGTACAATATTCTTAACATCTATAATGTAGGTATGCATGGGTTTTGAATAAATGAATGTGTGGTAAATAATGAACATTTAAAATGGGTAACAGTCAATATATTTAACATTTACTCATGTAATGCATGTTGATGATTTGATTTGTTATTTTTATTCATTTTTCAAGATTTAGATAATTAAAAGTTTTACCCAAATTTTTTTTGCTTATATAAGCATTAATTGAATCAAGTAAAAGTGAAATGCGCATGTAATTTCAGAACTCTATTGTTTTCCATAGGTTTACAAAGTTCCAAATTAATTCACCACCAAACAAATGATTAGTAAATTGAATTATTTCCTTATCTCCTCTATTAACCTTATGAATGACTTATAATTTTGGTTCAATTTTACTAGCATAAAAGCCTAAATATGAAAAATATTTATAAATGAGTTCTATTAATTTAAACAAATAACTTCATAATGTAAGAACATGAAAAAATTAATATTTTCTAAGTTATTATTTATTCATCTTTCAGATAAAATTTCTGTGGCATGTTTCCCCTCTCAAGAGAATTTTTGAATTCCATGCAAATATGTCCTGAATGCTACTTGAACAGATGTTCTTTTGGATGTGATTTTACCTTCAAAACTCTTCTATAAACTCATTTCTAGCACTGTTTAAGATAATAAGTAAGAAATTTGTAACAGGATTATCAAAGACATGGGGATGTCAGAAGTTGTGAACTCAGAGGCCTATTAATGCCATGTTGGAAACAGTATAAGTAAATCAAGCAGTCAGACATGAGAAAAATAGGGATGAGAAAGTAGGTTCTGTGATAAAAATATTGTTTATGCTTTCCTATTTCCCTACCCTCATTTCACCATATTTGAGCTGGGGTTCCAAATGCCAATATTTGATTCTTTTTGCCTGCGGGCTTTTTCTGGCTATGTGAAGCATGTACACAGCCAGCCAGATGTGCTAAGATGAAAGTTCCCAAGGAAAAATCCTCAAACAATGAACGATGGGAGTTTGTGTACCAACATTCCAGCTCCCTTGTCCCTTGGGAGGGATAACTCTGGGGGACATTATATGCTTGCTCTCAGAATTCACTAGCAAGATTAAGCTCCAATTACCAGAGCAGCAGCTTGCTTGATAATGCATCCAAATGTTGGATCTCTTCCCTTCTCTGTCTCACTTCCATATTCCTTGCCAGAGTTTCCTGGATCACCAAACTATGTACATTTGAATATTTGCCTTGGGACATGCTTCTGCTGGAACTGAAAACCGAAATACCTGTCTATATTCAAATTAAACTAAATAAACAAAAACCCATAAAGAAAGTTAGTAGCTCAGTCATGCCCAACTCTTTGTGACCCCATGGACTGCAGCCCGCCAGGCACCTCTGTCCATGGAATTCTCAAGGCAAGAATACTGGAGCGGGTTGCCATTTCCTTCTCCAATAAAGGTCAAGATTAAATATGTATTTAATCTGCATACCTCCTTACTGTCATTTTACAACATTTTCTACATCTTTGCTTTAACCCTTTCATCATGAGCTACACACATGGTTCAGCCAGCAGTCTTTAATTCCATTCTCAACTGTAGTCACAGAAGAGACTGAAGCAAATCAGCCCAATAATATTCAAACTGGACTAATTTTTTATGTTAGTCCATCTCCAGTTCCGTTTTTCCCCACCTCATGACTGAATGCGTAAGAATGAAGCAAGTAATGCAACTACTATGAATTTTAGTTTCAGAGTAGAAAGAACAAGAAATAGTTCCTCTAGATATTGTTCATAAATAAAAATGATCTTAATATTAAGTATGATTCCAATAGGAAGGTGGGGCATTTAATCTACACTATTATCACTGGTCTCCTTTAGCCATGAGGTTAGAACTTGGTTCCTGGCATCAAAGTGTCTGAGGGTCCCCTCCAATTGTAATTTTAATAGTAACTGATAACATCCCCTTTATATCAGCCCCCATGCTCCTTTCCAGTCTACATTTGGGTTACCAAACTGGCAAAGTTCTGAACTCTGGAACCCTCCTTTGTATCACAAGACATTTTGAGGTCCTGCCACATAGTCAGAGAACTGCCAAAAATCAGGGAAGAGTCCCAAGGAGTTCTAGGGTATTTCTGGAAAATTTCATTTTGGTCTGAGGAAATCTCAAACAATCTCACAATCTCTTTATCTTCCTCTGTTGCCCCCTCCTCTTCTTTATCTTTATCCTCCACCAGTCTCTTTCCTTAAATCACTACATGCTGTGTTTCCTTAGTTACTTCAGGCATGTTCGACTCCTTGTGACCCTATGGATTGTAGCCTTCCAGCCTCCTCTCTCCATGGGATTCTCCATCAAGAATACTGGAGTGGGTTTCCATGTTCTGCTCCAGGAGATCTTTCCTATCCAGGGATTGAACCCACGCCGCTTATGTCTCCTGCGTTGGCAGGTGGGTTCTTTACCACTAGCGCCATCTGGGAAGCCTTCTTAGATCACTATATTCTCTTTCATTTCAGGCAAGCTTCTCCTCAAAAAGTTTATAGTGAGGAAAATAAAAGACAGAAGAGAAAGCATTTTAAAGTATTTTGCATGCCCACAAACTTGTTCAAAAGTTAAGAAACACAGAGCTTCCAACAGGTAAAAAGGATATCAAACACGAGAATCACATTTCATGTCTAAGCATTCTTCATTGTAAAGTTAAATGGAACTCTATCTGCATTAGAGATTAGCCTTTCAATTTAACACTGTGTAGCAGCGGTATCCAAAGCGAGGTTAGTATGATAGGGTATTGCTATATCGAAATTAATAATTAGAATTGCTATTTCTGTTTAGTTTTTATCTTGTATTATCTTTTTAAAAGTCTGTATGGTAACATATACTGTATATTGCAATGGCATTCTGAGGAAACGTGTTTGCATTTTTGTTACTAGAAAACACTAATATGTAAAGACAAATCCTTAGGAGTCTCAAAAGCATATTTTTATGACCATGTTTTCTCCTGGCTCTTAAGAGTACTGAACACAAAACCATAACCTGAGCCTCAGTATTTACAGGCAGACTTCTTTGATCTCTGAATTTCCTATAAGCAGATTCTTAAATACATATCCTAAACTGCTAACAAAATATCTCAGTTACTCAGCACTCTGCTGAAAAACTTAGTAGTGAGCAACTACAAGACTTCCCAGCTGGTGCTAATGTTAAAGAACTCACCTGCCAGGACAGGCGATGTAAGAGATGTCTCTTTGAGCTCTGGATTGAGAAGATCTCCAAACAGTATTCCTGTCTGGAGAATCCCATGGACAGAGGAACCTGGCAGGCTGCAGTCCATGGGGTCACAGAGTTGGACATGCCTGAAGCGATTTATCACACAGCACACAATTATCACCAGCATAGCTGATGTTTTTGTTCATGATATTTTTTCAATTCATTTTAGTTGATATTTTGCTGAGTGCATCCCTGGGTTAATCTTTTAGAGATGTACATCTGAGGCACTGCATGTCTAAGAATGTACTTTGTTTTCATACCAGTTGTTTTCTCAGGCTAAGTATAGAATTACAGGTTTTAAATCCTTTCATCTCCTTACTTTTCTAAAACAAATTTTATTTTCTTTCTATTTTAATATCAGTAGTCTTTTTTTAGAATCTTATTTCTATCTTTAATGGATGGGTCTTTTAACTTTTATCTTTATCCTTAATAAAACATGTGATTTATTTCAGGTTACACTAACGGTAAAACCCAGGGATTGAAACACAATCTTAGCTTTATTAGTCTATTTAGCAGATGATACCAGGCAGCAAGAGAAAGGGAGCAGAGAGCACAGACTTAAAGGGGGAAAGGCAATATAGGATATATTATTAAGATTGCTGATGTGGCCACTGAATAGTCAATTGCACCAGGACCTCCTAGAGGAATTCAGAGGGCATCTTATGACTGTTTATCTGAAGGACAGGGAGTTGGAATATTTATCCATCGCTCCTAAGTTCCATTGAGTGAAGACTGTCCTTAAGAGTTCTGTTTCCCTAAACTTCCAAGATTCTCTTAGTTGGAAGATTAGGGTTTCTAGAGCTGTCAAAAAAATACTGAGATGGAGAAGAGAAGAAATGAGCATTCTTGAACTAGGACTTAGGTCAACATACCAAGAACTGCAACTGAAATCATAGGTGAAGGTTTGACAAAGAGAACATTTTTTTTTAAGTCTTAAATTTATAATTGAAAGGAAAAAAAAAAAACATGAATTTTTGGTTGTTGTTGTTCAGTCACTCAGCCATGTCCAACTCTTTGAGGTCCCGTGAAAAGCAGCATCTTCACCATCTCCTGGAGTTTGCTCAAACGCACGTCCATTTAGTTGATAACTCCATCCAACCATCTCATGCTCTGTTGCCCTCTTCTCCTCCTGCCCTCAATCTTTCCCAGCATTAGGGTCTTTTCCAATGAGTTTGCCCTTCACATCAGGTGGCCAAAGTATTGGAACTTCAGCTTCAGCACAAGTCCTTCCAATGAATATTCAGAGTTGATGCCCTTTGAGATTGACTGGTTTGATCACCTGGCTGTCCATGGAGCTTTCAAGAATCTTCTCCAGCAATAGTTTGAATGCATCAACTCTTTGGTGCTCAGCCTTCTTTAAGGTCCAACTCTCTCACAAAATTTTTATGGAGACCTAATTGACTCCTATCCTAAGCTTCCTTTAGGAAATGGCAGGTAGATGACTAACTAGTGATGATCAGAGGATTACTGACTGACTGACTGGTTTAAGTTTCCAATCTGGAAGGGCCAAAACTGTATCTGTGCTACTTCTCAGTTTGGGGCTTAGCATAAACAGTTTTTTTTAAAAACTGCTCTCTTGTTTTTAATATAACTGATACATACTTGTCTGATTTGTGGCCACAGACTGTAACTTCTCCTTGTTATAAAGAACTAACCACCTCAGCTCCTAACTAAGGCTAAACTCTCTATTCAGTCACTAGATACTGTTGCTGCTTCTGGTAAGTCGTTTCAGTCGTGTCCGACTCTGTGCGACCCCACAGACGGCAGCCCACCAGGCTCCCTCGTCCCTGGGATTCTCCAGGCAAGAACACTGGAGTGGGTTGCCATTTCCTTCTCCAGTGCATGAAAGTGAAAAGAGAAAGTGAAGTCGTTCAGTCGTGTCCAACTCTTAGCGACCCCATGGCCTGCAGCCCACCAGGCTCCTCTGTCCATGGGAGTTTCCAGGCAAGAGTACCGGAGTGGGGTGCCATTGCCTTCTCCGCTAGATACTGTTAGGGAAATATAATTAAACACAAAATTTGCTACCAATCCCCCAAACCACTTCACGATAGAAGAGAAAGAAAACAATTTTGTTTTTGAATAAGCAATTACCAACTCAGTGGACTTGAATTTGAGCAAACACGGGGGGATGGAGGAGGACAGAAGAACCTAGCACACTGCAGTCCATGGGGTTACAAAGGTTGGGACATGATGTAGTGACTGAGGAACAACAAAGCAATAAACCTTTCTGGTTTACATCAAACCAGATGTACATCAAACCAGATGCACATCTGGTGTACATCAAAGGCAGTCAGCTAAAGACAGACAGAAACCTCACCCATTAATATAAGACAAACAGAAACAGTCCATCACAAACATGCTCTCAAGACAAACTACTCCTCAAGTAAGAGAGCTCGATAGCACCAATGGTTACATATCGTTCATTCTAAATTCACCTGGTAATTGTGACCATCTGTGTTAGATAACTGTCTTTATCCAAAGGGGGAAAAAATCTTCTCATATCTTTTTAACTTAGGGACATTTTGTAATTTGGAGTGTGGCATCTACTGAAGGTAGGCTCCCATCTTCTCTCAGAAAGTGGGAGATGAGGGCTTTATATTCCTTGATGGTTACTTTTCAAAGATATGTCTCCCAGAGCCTTGAGAAAAATATTCTTGGGCTGTAAAACCAGCAAGAGATTTCTTTAGCTTTTAGAATCATTTACATATATATCAAAGTGGCTGAAAAAGAATTTACAATGACCCAAAGAAAGTGCTATCTAAAGAAAATGTTCTAAGAAAGAAAAGAGAGAAGGAGGCTCTAATTTTTCAAGAGGAAAATTATTATATTTTCTTTCAATTTGTATTTATTCTTACAATGCCATCTATTTATTTCTTCTGTCATCAAATATTTCTTTTCCTCTAGATTGCCCCTATAAACATCCAAATGTGCTATAATTTCCTCTCAGCAAAAAATAATAATAATAAATACATAAATATACTATCGACTCTACTTCCTATTCATTTATATCCCCAATCCTTCTCTTCATAAGACTCCTTGAAAAAAATTTCTATATACACTGTTCCCAAATTCAATATAAACTACACCCTATATCTCTTTCCAGGCTCCCTTGAACTTAGCCCACATTGTGAATATTCATCATTCTTTACCTTGTTTTCCTTCTGTCTCGAGCTAATATTCCTTGGCAAACTTTGCTAGATTCCTTCCATCTAAACATACTAACATTTCAACACTGGGGTCTGCTCAGTCCTTAATCTGAGTATCTTTTACCCCTTTTTGTGTTCAGTCTCTGTCATGTCTGACTGACTGTGATTCCATGGACTATAGCCTGTCAGACTTCCCAGGTAAGTCTAATGGAGTGGGTTGCAATTTCCTTCTCCAGAGGATCTTCCTGATCCTAGAATTGAAACCAACATCTCCTGCATTAACAGGCAGATTCTTTACCCCTGAGCCACCAGAGAAGCCCAATTACTCCTTTGGTGATGTCATACAGTTTCATTGTTTCCGGTTTCCTGGGCTGTACATACCATACACATACTTATATTAATGATTCATACATTTCTATTTCTAGCCTAGATCTCTCCTTTGAATCACAGACTCATCAATCCAAACGAATATCAAACAACAATCAGAAATTTAATGCACCTGGAAGTTCTGTTATTCCCCACACATCTGCTCTTTCCACAATCTTTTATATTTTTGTAAATGGTAAATCTGATCTTCTAGTAGCTCAGGTTCCAAATCTGGAGCTGTTTCGACAACTCTGCAACACCCTCCTGCTCTCCCTTCCCTGCTTTACTTTTCTCCTTTTATGACCTTATAATATGTTGTTCATTTTACATGTTTATATGGATTACTTTCAACCTCCTTCAAGAAAGTAAGTTATATGAAAAAAATTATTTTCTTTTGCTATATTTTTAGTGTTTGGTACATTGAGTGATGAATATGTATCTGTTGAATTAATAAATAAAAATGAATATTTTTTCTACATTAGCCAACTGTTAATTTTAGTTGCCTAGATTACAGACTCTGGAGCAGTAAAGAAGAACTATGTTGAGCCACTAAGACATATAACTTCGAGACTGAGAAATCTAATTTAGTCAGTCCAAAAGTAATTACGTAAAGCATTCCCAGTGAAATTCACTAAGAATTAAAAATGTTCACACACGTTCTTGTAGCTTTAACTCTAGTTGGATGGATTTTAGTAATAACTGATCAGAAGGACTTTTGATCCATAAAATTCAATTTTATTAGTAAAAATGTACCATGTTTATCTAGAGATATTTATATCTTCTTTGAAGTAGGTCATTTGCAATTAT
The DNA here is from genome assembly GCF_000754665.1 of Bison bison bison. NCBI lineage: Eukaryota > Metazoa > Chordata > Mammalia > Artiodactyla > Bovidae > Bison > Bison bison. The sequence goes on along the minus strand of NW_011494919.1, from coordinate 3,221,409 downwards.
TCATAAGTAAGGACTTTTTTTCTCTCCCTTATTCACCCCAGCTAGCTAATTTCTATTCTAACTTCAGACAATCTTACTGGGTCCGACAATTAATTTTTTCCCAATTTACTTCCTTTGTGATAAAAAGAATCAGGCTTTCCCTGGAGTGAACTGTGAATGCTGTGGGGAAAACATATCTTTCCTTCAGATATAGGTTTACTTTAAGCACTTTAGATTGATTTCACCTGTTTAGACATGATTGAGTGAGGATTATTTAAAAATATGTTTATGTTCCCTGTGCCAAATGAAGTTAGTGTAATCTTTAATATCTAAGTACAGAAAATAATATTTACAAGTAAATATGTTTTACTTTGGCTTGAACCTCGATCATTTGAGCTCACAAAGTCACATTTCTCTTGATTAGAACCACTCCAGTACTCTGGCCTGGCAAATCCCACGGAAAGAGGAGCCTGGTAGGCTGCAGTCAATGGGGTTCGCGAAGAGTCAGACATGACTGAGCGACTTCCCTTTCACTTTTCACTTTCATGCATTGGAGAAGGAAATGGCAACCCCACTCCACTGTTCTTGCCTGGGGGAGCCTGGTGGGCTGCCATCTGTGGGGTCACACAGAGTTGGACATGACTGAAGTGACTTAGCAGCAGCAGCAGCAGGCAATATTTTTAAGTATGTTTTAAAATTGATATCACTATAAAATCCTAGTTATTCATTTTGTAATGAAATAATTTTTCTAATGCTATTAACTATATTAAATATTAAAAATATAATCAATCGAAGAGTAAATTAAGATTATGTTTTGATTACTTACATGAGCTAAACCCAATAGTTTGTATATACCTAATTTAAGACATACTATACAAAATCACTGCAGCCATGAAATTAAAAGACGCTTACTCCTTGGAAGGAAAGTTATGTCCAACCTAGATAGCATATTCAAAAGCAGAGACATTACTTTGTCAACAAAGGTCTGGCTAGTCAAGGCTATGGTTTTTCCTGTGGTGATGTATGGATGTGAGAGTTGGACTGTGAAGAAGGCTGAGCAACAAAGAATTGATGCTTTTGAACTGTGGTGTTGGAGAAGACTCTTGGGAGTCCCTTGGACTGAAAGGAGATCCAACCAGTCCATTCTGAAGGAGATCAGCCCTGGGATTTCTTTGGAAGGAATGATGCTAAAGCTGAAACTCCAGTACTTTGGCCACCTCATGTAAAGAGTTGACTCACTGGAAACAATTCTGATTCTGGGAGGGATTGGGGGCAGGAGGAGAAGGGGATGACAGAGGATGAGATGGCTGGGTGGCATCACTGACTCGATGGACGTGAGTCTGAG
>NW_011494919.1:3212530-3219985 GCF_000754665.1 Bison bison bison | reverse complement strand
TGATTCTGGGAGGGATTGGGGGCAGGAGGAGAAGGGGATGACAGAGGATGAGATGGCTGGGTGGCATCACTGACTCGATGGACGTGAGTCTGAGTGAACTCTGGGAGTTGGTGATGGACAGGGAGGCCTGGCGTACTGTGATTCATGGGGTCGCAAAGAGTCGGACACAACAGAGCGACTGAACTGAACCGAACTGAATACAAGATTATCTTTTACAAGAATACTATGCAATATTACACTAATTTTAGTCCCATTTTGCAAATGAATAAACTGAACTGTAGAGAATAAATGCATTGTTGAACCCTAAGTTAGTACTAAGCAGAAGAATAAGGGTTTATAAATTATGTGACCTGGCTTCTATTTGTATTGTAAAACCACTGGATTCTGCACAAAGCCTAAAGGATAGAAGCAAACATAAGACTACTGTGCAGAGATGCACATTTGGTGCCTTGAAGCTTTAAACACTGATTTATGATTTACAGTTTTGAAAGGTACACAGTGGAGATGCAATGACGTAGCTTTACATACAATAAGAATGATCAAATTCTTTGTTCTTCATAAGCCAGTATAAACTAGCATTAACCACATTACTCATAATGATTATTTATTAATTTGATTCTGTAATATAGTACATTTTATATAAATGATATACTTTACAAAGCTGGATCTACTAACTAGAAGTATTTAGAAATGTGGTCAATAGTTTTATGTTTATGGCTACCATAATTTATGTTATTTGTCTTCTCTATCCATATTGTATGTGCCTCAATTCTAACCTGTTTTGAAATAGGTTTGGTCCAATGCCACACTCAAAGAGATACAAAGGCACTCTTACTAGTGAAATACCCTTTTCATATATTAGAGACTTAAGAAAAGACAGTGGATGCCTTTTGAAAATCGTACTGCAGATGTAGATAAAGATGAATGGATTTGTGTCATTAGAAAATATTCTGTTCTATAATTTTAATAACTTTTGACAATGATATATGTCACATACATTTTATACATTACTTTGAAATATACTAATGGAACTAAAGTCAATAAAAGTAACGGCCAAAATATGTATATATATGCAAACAATATAATTTTTCCAAATAGTAATTATTCCAAAAGAAGTAGTATTCTGTTTAGGAAGTTAATAAAATCTTTAAAAATTAAGCATTAAAACAAATTGGTTTTGAATACTGGAATTTTCATTAAAAAGTCTGAATTCCACTGGGGATTTAAAAATGAGTTTTGACTCTCATTGTGCACTATAATCACAATTTTTCCATTGTATATGCAGAAATAACAAGCATATGATTATTTTTCTGAGATTATAAGCATAATCTTAATGCCACTTGCTGCTGCTGCTGCTAAGTCACTTCAGTCGTGTCCAACTCTGTGCGACCCCATAGACAGCAGCCCACCAGGCTCCCCCGTCCCTGGGATTCTCCAGGCAAGAACACTGGAGTGGGTGGCCATTTCCTTTTCCAATGCATGAAAGTGAAAAGTGAAAGTGAAGTCGCTCAGTTGTGTCCGACTCTTTGCAACCCCATGGACTGCAGCCCACCAGGCTCCTCCATCCATGGGATTTTCCAGACAGGAGTACTGGAGTGGGGCGCCATTGCTTAGGTGGAAGAATATATTTAATCAGAAAATTCTTGATTTTTAATTTAAAAAACTATGCTTTAAATGCTACTGCTGTCAACTTTGAATCAATAGTTGAAAAATAGAACATTCATAAATATGGATTACATAATATACTATGATCATTTTGAAAAATATATTCCAGTTTCTGGTGATGTCAGCTATGATATCTCTACAAAGGATCATGTTAGAATCTTGTTACCTTTTTACAGTTTGTATAGACAGCTGCAAGCATGCTAAAAGTTTTGCTTAGATGAAATCACTCTCTCTTGAAAAATATTAATACACAGTCTTTTTATATAGTAATACGTATATCATAGGGAATTGAGAATAGCTATACTATTTCTCTGCAAATGATATATGTACTCATTTTGGCCTCCAACATAATTCTTTAATTAGTAAAACCATCCTAAAAACAGGATAATCTATTCTTTTTGTTAGAGACTGAGGAGAAAGGAAATGAACAGGTTTCATACATATAATTTTACCTTTGTACTTAATGCATGTTCAAATTCAATAACTCATTTTGCTGAATAAAGAAATGATCCTGATCTCAAAAATATTCCTATTGAATATAAAATAACTCAACTTTAATGCACTGATACTAGCAAATCATCTAAGTTTTAGTAAAAGTAGAGCCTATATTTCATTTTTCATCACTTTCACTTTAGTTTGTCCATATATTCTGGGCCTTAGAAGAAAGAATTGCTAAAAACATTTGGTGAGTGAATGAATATACACACATTTTTATTCAATATTTAATAAAAATCTTAGAAATATTTCACAGAAAAGATTCAATGGTAATTTAAGCTAAAAATAAGAGAAAATAACTGCAAGTGTAAATAGCCAATGATGATATTTTCTACACAGGTTTTTATAAAGGAACAGTTAAAATGATCATAGAGGATACCCTGAATAATAAAAATAAAGTTGTCAACACTTTAATATTTGGTGGCAAACACATAATGTCATATCTATAAAGTCTTTTCATAGTTAAACATTTTTGATTGAATGGAGTGAGATTAGATATAATGTTTAAATGTTTACAAGCATAGAGACACTGAAATAATTGATAACTTGACAAATACTGATTGCATCCTGGTGAAAATTCTTTTAAGGGAGTAGAAGCAGTGTTGATATCTCAAGATAGTCATTAAGTGCTTCAGTTACATGAAATTTCTAAACATATATTATTAAAATGCATATTATCATCATATTTGTTAGAGGAGGAATAATCTTCAAATTTCTAAAAATATAACAACTTTCCCTCAATTTATCTTTATGGATTATTAAAAATCTTAACTGAGTCTGATAAAACCAAGTGATAATACACTGCCTACTTTTATTTAACTACAATGTATAGCTTTAGCAATTAAGATTGAATTTTTACTTGTACTCAGAATGATGTGTTACCAGGGTATTTTTCTTAGTAAAGATTTACTTTAAAATGTGAACAGAGCTTGAAATTTTTAATTCTAACATTGTATAGCTTTCTTATTTGGTTTTAATTATATAATTTCATATATACATATATAAATTGTTTATACACATGAGATATATACATAATTTAAAAATTCAAATATATATATTTTCAAATAGTTTAAAGTTTCCTTGTAATAAAAGTCTATGACTTATATTTGTAGTCTGTATTGATTAATTCATCATTGTACAAACAAAATTGTCTGTAATTCTAAGATCCAGTTGAACTGGATTCTAAAATCCAGTTGAATGAAAGCTGCAATACATGTAACATTACATTAAATATGTTTATTGATTTTATGTTTTATTGAAATATAGCTGATTTCAATAAAATGCCATATCAATTTTTGTTGTACAGTGAAATGAATCAGTTTTACATATATATACATTCTTTTTTAATATTATCTTCCATTCACTAATGTAAAAACAAAAGCTTATAAAATATCTTCATTTCAAAGTAAGAACATCTGAATGCAATGAACCCAGAAATGTTTAATATGATGGTCCTTCTACACTGTAGTTGTTCAATAATCAACTACTAGCTGCAAAGAAAAAAAAAATTACATTTTTAAATTTTATCTCTGATTAGCTACATGGCTATAAGCAAATGATGATCCTTGCCTTTCCAACCTGTAAAAAAAATATCAATAGAGTCCTCATAAACTTTTTACCTTCCTTATTATTATTGTCTTACTGTAGCAGGGAATCAAATTTAAAATTCTACACTAATTTTATGCCTGAAATTACATGGAAAGTACAAGGAAATATAGAAAACGGAAACAGATTTGTTTCTGTTTTTTTTAAGATGTGAATAAAATGAGATGACCAATGTGAAAAAAATATATCATGTTTGAAGACTCATAAAACATTTAAATATTAATATTAATTATAAAAATAGTCTTATCTGTCTTAGAAAAAATAAACCTAAACAAAATGTGCTAATATTTCTAATAAAGAAAACAAATGAGCATATGCCAGGCTTTCCAGATAAATTATAGCGTATGTGCTCCAGGAAATGTTTATCTGAATATTCATGGTAACCTTGTTTCTATAATAATAGGAAAAAAACTCTCCAAACCATCATTAACATTAGAAAGATTAAATAAATCCTGGTGCAACTAAGCAATATAAGAAAAAAATATTCGTAAAAATAAATGAATCACAAACTCAGGTACCACTATAGATCAATGTCAAAAACAAAATGTTATGTAGAGAAAAGGAAGTAATGAAACTCAAGATAGCATCTATATAACTTTCTAAAACATACAAAATTAAAGAATGTACACTTTGGGAAAACACACATATACCTGTTAGGTAGTTAGAATAGGAAAAAGGAGTCCAAAATGGTGGTGGCTAAAAGACAAAGAAGGGAAAAGCCTGTGAAAACAGAACAAAGCAGAGTCCCAGAACCAGAGTGAGGAACTCAGGTAAAACAACAGCCCTCCTACCTAGCCTAATTTACATACCGCAGGCTCAGGGGGAAGGAGACAAATGTATAAAAGGAGGAAGCCTAGAAGGATTGAGGCCCCACTTCTGGGTTGGCCCACCCTCAAGGGTGTATTTTCCTTTACTTTTTACAAGAAATGGAGTTGTAACACCAATTCGTCTGTTACTTCAAAATTTTGCTGCAGCAAGAGAGAACCAAGGAAATTACAAACTCCCCCAACATACCTAACACTATTACAAAATGTGAGAAAAAGCTGAAAACAAAATCCAGAGTACTAGTTAATCCAATGGAATGAGAGATATTTTAAATTTATTTTTCACTTGTTCATCTACTTTTTGCTTAATTGTATGATGCAGAATGGACATAATTAATGATTTAATCATAATGCAAACTTTCTTTTTTTTTTTCCTAGTCATCCTTTAAATATATGTGTAGTAAATTTCTCCTCCTTTCCTTCCTGGTAGTAAATTTCTGGTTGAAAACTCAGAAATTTCCACAAGTTTTCTGCTGACTCTTGGTAATGATGTCATTAAAGAAACTTTAAACATCATTATGAAAGTTGCAATATGGTTTCCATATAAAAATTAAAATCTGCGTGTCCCAATCTTCACAAGTAGTTAAACTTCTCCCCTTTTTCCTTCTGCTAAGGTCTGTCAATGATGGCACTGATATTCTGGAAAATGTGGGTGGTCACTTTGGATTTTTCTTTGTTTAACTTGATTTCATTTTCCTGTGTGATGCTAAAGTATTTGAAGGTTCGACGCTGGAGATTAGAATGTGCACATCTTTGGTGACCATTGGCCTGACTATCGAAGACATATATTGAATATCTCATTATCTTTAAAGATGCTGACAACATATCAAATTCAAACAAGAATCAAGAGTTTTAATATCAGCCTGTCAAGAATTCAAGTAAAATGCATTCCCTGAAATTTCTCATATGTAAAAGGGACAATTTTTAATAATGCTTTAATATTTCAAGTTTTAAGTAATGAATAACTTTTCTCAATGCCTATGTAATTTTTAAAACTATAAGGCAATTGACAAAACCTACTTTGATAGATTGTTGTTTGTTCAGTCATTCAGTCGTGTCTGACTCTTATTAAACCCATGGACTGAAGCACACCAGGCTTCCCCATCCTTCACTATCTTCCAGAGTTTGCTTAAACTCATGTCCACTGAGTTAGTGATGCCATCCAACCATCTCATCCTCTGTCGCTCCTTTCTTTTCCTGCCCTCAATCTTTCCCAGCATCAAGATCTTTTCCGAAGAGTCTGCTCTGTGCATCAGGTGGCTAAGGTTGGAGCTTCTGCTACAGCATAAGTCCTTCCAAAGAATATTCAGGATTGATTTCCTTTAGGATTGACTGGTTTGATTTCCCTGCAGCCCAAGGGTCTCTCAAGAGTCTTCTCCATCACCACTGTTCAAAAGCATCAATTCTTCAGTGTTCAGCCTTCTTTATAGTCCAACTCTCATATCTGCACATGACTACTGGAAAAACCATAGCTTTGACTATATGGATTTTGTTGAAAAAGTGATGTCTGTGCTTTTTAATATACACTGTCTACTAATGTGTCATAGCTTTTCTTCCATGGAGCAAGTATCTTTTAATTTCATGAGTGCAGTCACCATCTGCAGTGCCATTGAAGTGATGGGACCAAATGCCAAGATTGTTGTTTTTTAAGTGTTGAGTTTTAAGCCAGCTTTTTCACTCTCCTCTTTCACCCTCATCAGGCTCTTTAGTTCCTCTTCACTTTCTGCCATAAAGGTAACGTCATCTGCATGTATGTGCTTGTTGATATTTCTCCTGCAATCTTGATTCCAGCTTGTGCTTTTACAGCCAGGCAATTCACATGATGTACTCTGCATATAAGTTAAATAAGCAGGGTGACAATATATAGACTTGATGTACTCCTTTCTCAATTTTGTACTGTCCATTGCTTCATGTTTGGTTCTAACTGTTGCTTCATGACGTGCAAACAGGTTTCTCAGGGGGCAGGTAAGGTGGTCTCGTATTCTCATCTCTTTAAGAATTTTCCACAGCTTGTTGTGATCCAAATAATCAAAGGCTTTAGTGTAGTTAGTGAAACAGAAGTAGATATTTTTTCTGGAATTCTCTTGCTTTCTATATGATCCAACAGATGTTGGTGATTTGATCTCTGGTTCCTCTGCCTGTTCTAAATCCAGCTTGTATATCTGGAATTTCTTGGTGTATATACTGTGGAAGTCCAGCTTGAAGGATTTTGAGCATTACTTTGCTAGGGTGTGAGATGAGTGCAATTGTGCAGTAGTTTGAACATTTTTGGCATTGCCTTTCTTTTGGACTGGAATGAAAACTGACCTTTTCCAGTCCTGTGGCCACTGATGAGTTTTGCAAATTTGCTGGATTATTGAGTGCTGCACTTTAATAGCATCATCTTTTAGGATTTGAATAGTTCAGCTGGAATTCCATCACTTCCACTAGCTTTGCTCATGGTAATAATTCCTAATGCCCACTTGACTTCACAGTACAGGATGTCTGGCTCTAGGTGAGTGACCATACCACTTTTGATGGATAATTTAACTAAATGTCCACAGGACTGGAAAAGGTCAGTTTTCATTCCAATCCCAAAGAAAGGCAATGCCAAAGAGTTCGCAAACTACCACACAATTGCACTCATCTCATATACTAGTAAAGTAATTCTTAAAATTCTCCAAGCCAGGCTTCAACAATACACGAAACGTGAAATTCCAGATGTTCAAGCTGGTTTTAGAAAAGGCAGAGGAATCAGAGATCAAATTGCCAATATCCGCTGGATCATCCAAAAAGCAAGAGAGTTCCAGAAAAACATCTATTTCTGCTTTATTGACTATGCCAAAGCCTTTGACTGTGTGGATCACAATAAACTGTGGAAAATTCT
>NW_011494919.1:3162168-3212430 GCF_000754665.1 Bison bison bison | reverse complement strand
CAGGGGAGCCTGGTGGGCTGGGCTGGATGAAGCACAAGCTGGAGTCAAGATTGCCGGGAGAAATATCAATAACCTCAGATATGCAGATGACACCACCCTTATGGCAGAAACTGAAGAGGAACTAAAAAGCCTCCTGATGAAAGTGAAAGAAGAGAGTGAAAAAGTTGGCCTAAAGCTCAACATTCAGAAAACTAAGATCATGGCATCCGGTCCCATCACTTCATGGGAAACAGATGGGGAAACAGTAGCAACAGTGTCAGACTTTATTTTTCTGGGCTCCAAAATCACTACAGATGGTGACTGCAGCCATGAAATTAAAAGACGCTTACTCCTTGGAAGGAAAGTTATGACCAACCTAGATAGCATATTCAAAAGCAGAGACATTACTTTGTCAATAAAGGTCCATCTAGTCAAGGCCATGGTTTTTCCAGTGGTCATATATGGATGTGAGAGTTGGACTTTAAATAAAGCTGAGTGCAGAAGAGTTGATGTTTTTGAACTGTGGTGTTGAAGAAGACTCTTGAGCGGTGATCCAACCAGTCCATCCTAAAGGAAATCAGTCCTGGGTGTTCATTGGAAGGACTGATGTTGAAGCTGAAACTCCAATACTTTGGCCACCTGATGCGAAGAGCTGACTCATTTGAAAAGACCCTGGTGCTGGGAAAGATTGAAGGCAGGAGGAGAAGGGGACGACAGAGGATGAGATGGTTGGATGGCATCACCTACTTGATGGACATGGGTTTGGGTAGACTCTGCAAGTTGGTGATGGACAGGGAGGCCTGGCATACTGCGGTTCATAGGATGGCAAAGAGTCGGATATGACAGAGCGGTGAACTGAACTTAACTAAATACATGAACCTATGCCACATCAACAATAAAAGTGTGAGGACACTGAAAATTTGAAAAATATAGTATTTTTATGAGTATGATCTATAAGTGAAATATTATTCATTGTCAGGAATTGCTGATGAGTTTGTTAAGAGATCTTCCTAACATAGTGCAGCTGAATTCAAATTATGTGATGAAATTAAGCAGGCTGAATGAGTAATTTCCATGCATGGACAATGGGAATTTGTTGTTCAGCTACTCCAGATTATTTGACATCACAAATTAAACAATAAAGCATGGCATTTAAAATTAAGAAATGAATCTATACATCCACCACTCAAATCATGGCTCTGATACTTATTACCTCTAATTTTTGCCATCCCACTTGATTTCCCTTGTTTCTGTTTCCTCACCTATACCAGTTGTTGTAAAGACTAAACTTTAAAATAAATGAATAAACTTGTTACATAGGAATAGGCTTCCCTTGTTGCTCAGTGGTAAAGAATGTCTGCCAATAGGATAGACTCAAGGGACTTGGTTTTGATCCTTGGGTCCGCAAGATCCCCTGGAGAAGGAAATGACAACCCAGTCCTATGTTCCTGCCTGGCAAATCCCATGGACAGGAAAGCCTGGCAGGCTGTAGTCCATAGGGTCACAAAAGATTTGGACATATCTCAGTGACAAAACGGCAGAAAATATATATGAATAATACTTCAGTTAAGTTCAGTAATTATGTCTAAGCTTCTGGGAGAGAGAATAGTATGACAAATTAAGTGAAATTTTGATTTACTCAAACTATTATCCCATATACAACATCACTACTTGCTGTATAGGTGAATTTTAATTATATAATATTCAGTCTTATTATATCAGAGATTCTGTGCAATATTCTTCATTTTATGCCAAGTCAAGATTTAGACAGAATAGGACTCTACAGGATACAAAAAAAAAAAAGTTATCTTTTGAATAAACCTATCATCTTATTGATTAACCCATTATGAGGGGCTATTTGTTTCCATTCTCTTGATAAAATTCAAGAAATTTTTCATTACTTTTGTGGTTTCTCAATACCTAAACAAAAACTCCTTAGTCACTTTCAGCCTCAGATTTATTATCAATAATTAAATTATCCTGTGTAATAGTGAAACTAAATTTTATTTAAAGTAAAGATTTTCCATTTCACTAACTTGGGCCTACTTCCAGCTGGAGATATAAATAGGGAATTGATATTTGGGAGACCTTTTCTCTTTCTATACTTTGCTCTTTTACTTTTCTCCTTTGCTTATTAAGTGTGAAGTATAACCTCCCTGGGGAAACAATGAAAGAGGAGGTTAGAAAGAAAGTGTAAAGGGCAGAAACATTTTTATTCACCTAGGTGTACAATGATTTAATTTTGGCTCCCTTGGGGTTTGGAATCTGTCCAAAAATAACTCCATATTAGGGAACATTTTAAGTTTCTTAACTTAAAACATGCCTGCCCAGAGAATATCAAAATTCCATTTTCTTGACTAAAGCAATGCATTTTCCTAGGCTGACTGCTGATGATTTTCTCAGTCACGGATAGCCGGAGGTTCACCTTCGTCTCTTCTTTACAACCCTCTGAATTTCCACTTTACATGTCCTCAGCCTGGCTCACTCTATGAAAGGCACACATTTGGTATATAAGAAACAATCCAAAATTATATAAGTGGAGCTAGCTTCCAATGAGGTCTGTCTTTCTGCTTTGAAAACTTAGGAAGGTATTCATACCTCAGGTTACTCATACAAAAGTTGAATAGTGTTTACTCTTCCCACATCTGAGGGCTATTTGTCTGGTGGTGAGACATGCCCTATCTGTCCGATCCATGGGCATGAGAAGGAAAATGACACAGGGAACACTTAATTTTTCTTTTCAAGTGTACTTTTCTTTTTTTCTTTCCTCTTTAACTGCAACCCTTTTATACGCTCAATGGGAAGGCAGACTACGGATAGCAATAATTATGAAAATAGTGTTTAAATATATAAAAAGTTTGACCACTTCTTTCTTAAATCCCTAAAGGGTACCTACTATTTCATTTTAGAATATAGGGATATTGCCATGTATCCTTTAGCTCAATCTTTTTAAGTCTTAATATAGATTGACTGTGTATGTCCCCCTCAAATTCTTATGTGGAAGCCCTAATCATCAGTGTGATGGTATTTCAAGCTGGGGCCTTTGGGAGGTCATTAGGGTTAAATCTGGTCATTAAATCACTAATCCCATCATGAGGTTGGGGCCCTCATGATGGGATTAGTGGCCCTCTATGAACAGGGAGAGAGAGAGATCTTTCTCTACCACCCTCACCCTCTATTGTGCACAGTAGGAAAGGAAAAGCCATGTGAAGTCAGCTTTCTTTACAATGTTTATAGATTTATTATGATCTTCTGTGAGGCAATCTCAAACTCTGAATAAACTGTGAACAACTCATACATTCTCTTCACATTTAAAAATCTGAAAAATATAAAAATTATTTTTCACTGAATATGAGTCTTTTTTAAATGTTCCAAAGGATTGGCACTGCCACAGTTCTGAATTTGCTACTTCAGGTGTTTGGTAAGGTAAGACACCATATTTTCTTTTATTTGTATCTTGTTTTGTATGATCGGTTTTCATAATGTCATCCTCATATACAAATTGAAATAAAATTTCCTTGGCAATGGAGATGAACTTAGCTTGTCAAAATGAAAAGGTTTGTCCAGTTTATTATCAAAATGCATGAGTTTTTATAAAGAAGAGAAAGAGATTCTCTCTGATGGAGAAACAGATTCTCTCTGCTTCCCCAGTGAAATATGAATGAGGGCATACTCTCAAGTGAATGCAACTAGATTCAGTCTCATTTAAAGAAGAAATGGACTCCAGAGTTTTATTAGATGTACTGAATCTACATTACATATTGAATCTCTCAAAAAAATTCATAATCAAATGGAAGATTTATACAGATGAAATATTTTTAAAAACCTGAAACATTTCTTACTTTGTTCTTGGTAATTATTTTCTAATTAGGCTTTATGGATTTTGCTTTTATTTTAATGGAGCAGTTTTCCCATAAGGCCTATATGAAAAATATATGATTCAAATTTGGAAGTGTGTAAACAAAAGCAAAATTATTTTGGCACATTAAAATCTTAGGAACAAAAATTAATTATTGAAGAAGACTGAAAAATACTTTCCTTTGCTGTTTATGGTTTACATGTAATCCTGTAGCTGAGCTTAGTTGCTCAGTAGTATCCAACTCTCTGTGGCCCCATGGACTGTAGCTCACCAGGCTCCTCTGTCCATGGAGATTCTCCAGGCAAGGATACTGGAGTGGGTTGCCATGCCCTCCTCCAGGGGATCTTCCCAATTCAGGGATCGAACCCAGGTCCCCTGCATTGCAGATGATTTATTTACTGTCTGAGCCACAAGAGAAGCAATCCTGTAGAGGGCAGTTTAACAATAGGCAGATATAATGTTTATAAAATTATAATGATTATATAATTATTAAAGGTCATTTCCTTGAAAACAGTTTTGAAAATTTGAACATCACACAGAAGCATATTTATTTTTTCCCTGAGATTCATTAGTAACTCTGAAAATTATACTACAAAAATTGAATAAAGTTAAAAATCTGAAAACATGTTAAGCCATGACCTGGGCAGCATAAAAGACCAATGCTACCTTAGAGTGATTGACAAGTGTTATCTGATAGGTCGAACATCTGGGTTTGACCTTGGCCTAGAAATGACACCACACTGAGTGTTCTATCTGTGTCTATTTATCTAACTATTTAACTTTTCTATAAATGCTGAACAGGATGTATTAAAAATCGACTCTGTGGGAGAGGGAGAGGGTGGGATGATTTGGGAGAATGCCATTGAAACATGTATAATATCATATAAGAAACTAATCTCCAGTCCAGGTTCGATGCAGGATACAGGATGCTTGGGGCTGGTGCACTGGAATGACCAAGAGGGATGGTACAGGGAGGGAGGTGGGAGGGGGGTTCAGGATGGGGAACACATGTAACCTGTGGCGGATTCATGTTGATGTATGGCAAAACCAATACAATGTTGGAAAGTAGTTAGCCTCCAATTAAAATAAATAAATTTAAATTAAAAAAAATCAACTTTGACCCTAAGACGCAGTGGTCTAGAATGACAAAAATCACAATTTTCCTTTTGAAAGTGATATTAATCTTGCGCAACAGTGAGTCTAAACTCAAAAACTAAAGCAGGTTCTGTTTCTTTCCAAAATTGTTTGCTATTTATCCTTTATTTGGCTGCTGTACCCAATGTATCATACTTCAATATAAGTATACATTCAGTGTCAGGGTAAAATAAACTATGGAATGTGATCCTCTGAAGAATATCTGTTATGATATTAATTTCAAAAATCTCTGATTTGAGGACATTGAGGTTCAAAAAACTAAAGAATTTTCTAGGATAATATACATAGGATAAACTTGTATGTCTCTATACCAAAATGTAGCCTCTCTACAAAGTACAATCTGCCTTTTTAAAAACCACAATATAAATGTTGCTGTGTACATGGCTTAAATAGGGACTGTTTTAGAAACTATGTGACCCACCCTTCGTATATTTTTAAGTTAAAATATATTTTTCTTGTTTATTTTTAATTTGAAACTTTGTAAAACAATTATTTTTCACTTAGGTTGATGATTTACAAAAGAAATTATATATGATTATATAGAAAATATAATAATATTGTAATTCTTACATTCAGTTCAGTTCAGTTCAATTCAGTCACTTAGTCGTGTCCGACTCTTTGTGACCCCATTAATCGCAGCACGCCAGGCCTCCCTGTCCATCACCAACTCCCGGAGCTCACCCAAACTCATGTGCATCGAGTGGGTGATGCCATCCAGCCATCTCATCCTCTGTTGTCCCCTTATTCCTGCCCCCAATCCCTCCCAGCATCAGGGTATTTTCCAATGAGTCAATTCTTACATTACCAACATTTAAAAACTTGTCTATAACTGTTCTGTAAACAACTATGGTTTGGAAATCTTCTATTCTTTTCCTAGCTGCCCACTGTCTATTTAGTCTCATTCTTATTGTTCATTGCTCTCCAAGAGTTTTTAGTTCTAGTTGATAGATTATTTTCAGTGCTTTTCAGTCTTGTATCTTCATTGACACTTTAAAGTACAGGGCCTTCATAAATTTTATTTTCATAAGTCTATCTGTTTATTTTACTATTTGCTGACCAACCTAGATAGCATATTAAAAAGCAGAGACATTACTTTGCCAACAAAGGTCCATCTAGTCAAGGCTATGGTTTTCCAGTGGTCATGTATGGATGTGAGAGTTGGACTATAAAGAAAGCTGAGCCCAGAAGAATTGATTCTTTTGAACTGTGGTTTTGGAGAAGACTCTTGAGATTCCCTTGGACTGCAAGGAGATCCAACTAGTCCATCCTAAAGGAGATCAGTCCTGGCTATTTATTGGAAGGACTGATGCTAAAGCTGAAACTCCAATACTTTGGCCACCTCATGTGAAGAGTTGACTCATTGGAAAAGACTCTGATGCTGGGAGGGATTGGGGGCAGGAGGAGAAGGGGACGACAGAGGATGAGATGGCTGGATGGCATCACCGACAAGATGGACGTGAGTTTGAGTGAACTCCGGGAGTTGGTGACGGACATGGCGGCCTGACGTGCTGTGATTCACAGGGTTGCAAAGAGTTGGACACGACTGAGAGACTGATCTGTATATATAAATAGAAGAGGTACAATTCTTCTCCAATAAATTATTTTTGCCTTTTGATGCTTGTCAAATAGCTTGTCTTAATTGAAGACTGCCTACTGCAGTCCATCAGGTTGCAAGGAGTTGGACTCAATTTAGCAACTGAATAGCAACAATGGAAGAAATCTGCTTCTCAAATGTAGTCTGAGATCACTGTGTTTTGCAGTGTGGGAAAGATGACAGAGTTCTTTCGAGTATCTTTTGGTCCCACTTATGAGAGTTCTACACCTTCCAAAGACTCCTGATATCATCACACTGAGGGTTAAGATTTCAAGAAAGGAATTTGGAGAGGCCCAAATATTCCAGTTCACAATACTATGCTTTCACAGGTAATATTCACTGCTATGTAAAAATGATTAATTTTCTTATTCTACAGATACTTCTAATTTATTAGAAAATTTTGCTACAAGCTGGAGCAACAAAATGAAAAATTATCCTTTTACTTCTCTCACTTTTATGGTTTAACTCTATTTGATCAATTTATCTTTACTTTCCCTTCCCTGTATTTCACTGGTCCTAAATGGCCACAGTAATGTCCTTCCCACTTTAATAAATCATTCTCTGCCATCAACATCCAACTCAAATACCCCAATTTTGGATCAAGCAATTCTTCAGCCCTTCCACTTGAACAATAGCTCCTCATCTTATAAATGCCAGAGAAATTACCTTCAGAATAATTCATGTGGAACTGATTTTTGGGAAATGTCCTATGGGCAGATTTTGCTACTGTTTTGATATATAATATCCCTAACTGTTCTTTAATTTTATATAAATATTGTTTCCATAGTAGAACTGTGTGTTTTCTAATAAAAAGAGATTGGGTTTAATACTATTGTGAAGTCAAAGAGCATCCTGCCTTTCTAAAATAATTTGTTTGAAAATAATTATTGACTACACATGTTGTGCTAAGCACTATTCTTTGATTCTTAAATGTGACACAGAAGCAAGCAGCAGATATTCTTCATTGGTAATTTTTACATGTGATTTTTTTTTTGGTACTTATCACAGTTAAAATTACATGTTTAACTACACATTCATTTGTTTAACATCTAGATCCCCAAATTTTGTAAGGCAAATGTGGGAGTAGACTCTTTTAATTTGTCACTGAAATACTAGTACTTCTGCTCTATCTGGTCAGTAAGTACTAGTATCTGTTGAAAGAACTAGAAACTTAATAAACAGAAAGTGAAGTTGCCCAGTTGTGTCCCACTCTTTGCAACCTCGTGGACTGTAGCCTTCCAGGCTACTCCATTCACGGGATATACTAGGCAACAATATGGCATGGGTTGTCATTTCCTTCTCCAGGGATCTTCCCAAGTCAGTGATCGAAGCCAGGTCTCCCACATTGCAGGCAGACTGCTCACTACATGAACTACTATCTCCTCAGTAAATAAAGTTGTGGGGGAAAACTAGCCACACAGAAAAATAGCAAATTAATTAAATGTATTATTAAAGTTGATGTCTTTATGGAAAAACAGTCTTTATCTGAGAGGAAGGGCATTTTCTAAATATTGCATACTCTAACAAAGTTTAAAATATCATTTTAATACATTAGAAGTGGGTGGTGCCAGATGACAACCATCTGGACAAAAAGAAAATGTGACAGTCCAAAAACAAAGTCAAAGACTTAGGTAAAACTTTGGTTCTTATAAATAAAAACCTAAAATACTAATTGGTCAAAAAGTAAATATATTGTTTTGCTTAAATTTTAATGGTATTTTCTTATGATATTTTATTTAAGGTTTTCTTATACTGATTATTTTATAAGTATAAAACACTTTTATGATTATAAAATTATCTACTAAAGGTATTTAATATTTAAATAAAGCCCTCAATTTTATTCAGCAGTGTATTTTGTGAGTTTTAGCTTCTTTTCATAATTACAGAAAGCTGAATAAATTTAGAATTTAGCTAAAAATCATTATTATTTACTTATATATTGATCTTAATTAGTTGATTTTTGTTTATTTTCATATTTAGTACAAATGACACTTTATTTTGCATGCAGGTATTGTTGGCAATATAGGCCATATTGGTTTCTAAAATATTTCTTTAAAGAGAGATTTTACATTTATTAATATACATTTGTATCATTCAATCAAATTCAATTAATACATAAAATACCATGCTAAGTAATTTCAGGGATTGAAACATATGAATAAATAAGTCCTTATTTCTGTCATATGTTCAGTATACATTTAGTAATTATGATCATTTCTGAAATATATACAATTAAAGGAAACATGGACATTTTGCAAGAAACAGTACTAAAATGTCTTTTTAGTTTCGCAAAACATAATATCAGAGTTGAAGCCTCATGTTCAGGCCTCGGGCTGGCTTCCTTGAAGTTTAAGAAGGGTCAACAAGTACAAGAGAAAGGACATTCCAATAGGGAGTGAAAAGCAAGAACAGCCAGAGGAACACAGGCAACTGTCACGATCAGCTACCTTACAGGATGTCAGCACTGATGGAGGCAGGAGACAAATGTTCAACATGCTATGATGAATGCTTAGTGAGATCTATACAAGTGTGGATATATGATAACATACTTTATTATTTATTTTAATGATGAAACATCTAAATATCTTTTTATATTAAAATTACTACATCATATAAGATAAATAGGTATCTCTCATTAACAAAAATGTCTTCTTGAAGAAAATAAATAAATACTAGGTTAGATTTAAAAATTAAATATCCCTAGTCAAGCACTGATTAGTACTGATAAGTCCATGTCTAATTTTCCTTTTAATGACTCAAATACAGGGAATTTGGTTACACTTTTGTTGGAAAGCAGTAAGTAAAATAGAACACTGAAACAGCAAGTAGCCACTATCCATTGTGTAAGAGAAACAGGCAAATAACCAGCACAACTCCACTTTCAGGGGTTATAGGTTATAAGTTAACAAAATTAGCATTAAGTATGTTAATATTTTTATTTTATTTTTTTCTCCCTGTAAAGACTTGCATGTGATATAAGAATATTTTAGTATGGAAATTTACCACCTAATTTGTCAAGCTTCTATGACAAATAATAATATCTTTAATGTGATAAGTTGTGGTAACCTTTTTTGTTTCTAAAATGCTGAGATAATAATTCATTACTACAACCAAAAGTCATGTACAGACATACATGGAAGATACTTCATATTTGGTTCCAACACTATAAAGTGAAAATCACAATAAAGCAACTAACATAACATGTCTGGTTTCCCAGTGCATATAAAAGTCACAGTCTACTAAGTGTCCAATACCATCATGTATAAGAAAACAATGTACATTCCTTAATTTAAAAATATCTTACTGCTTCAAAAATGGTAACCATCATCAGAGACATCAGTGAATCATAGTAGTAACATCAACGATTACTGATCATGGGTCACTATAGCTAATAAAAAATTTTTGAAATATTGTGAGAATTACCAAAGTATGACACAGAGATATGCAGTAAGCAAATGCTTTTGAAAAAATGATGCTGATAGACTAGATTGATGCAAACCATCAATTTGTCAAAAAACACTAATCTGTAAAGCTCAATAAAACAAACTGCAATGAAATGAGTTTGTCTCTACAAATAAACATACATTTATCATTACATATTTTAAAAATAAACTTCAGGTACATATACCACATTATCATGAAATTGCTAGGTGATAAATTATAATTTATCTTGACACAATTTTATGAAGGTGATGCAAGTGATCACACTTCAATTACCAATGCTGACAATAAATTCTGACATTAAAGTCAGTAGAGAATTACAACAAACAATTTGGGGAAGATTACATAAATCACCCATATCTATGAGGAATAAAAGTTTTGGTTACTGGACTACACAAAGACCAATGACCAGTGAGGTACTCACTGAAGACAAAGAAAATATGGAATGTGTCCTGAAAGAACATACTTTATAAATACAAGTTACAACCATGTAACTAAGCAGCTGAAGGATGAGGACTGTTTTACTAAAGAGTATTTCTTCCTTATGAATGTAAAATTTATTATGAATATATATGTGTGTATACAGCAAGCATTTCTGACTTCTTCCCTATTTTATCATTCCCTTATACTCTAACACAACATTCATTACTAATAATTAAAGTAAATGATGGTATTTTTAAGTTACAGGTTATCAGTAAGAAGTAAACATCACACAAGGACTTTGAATCCTCTCTTGGGAAAGCTGTTAGATGGTTTTCTGTTGTTTCAGAATCCCTGTATCATGTTAGGTGAAATAGTACTTTGTTATTGTCTTTATTCAGAGTTTAAGTGTGGTTTTAAAAGACGTACAAGGGTGCCAAGGAGACAAGGGGGTGGACAGTGATGGTTATATTTTGTGTCAACTCGTGTAGGCTATGGTATCCAGTTATTTAATGCTAATTTATGTATTGCTATGAAGGTAATTTGTAGATGTGGGTAATACCTACAATCAATTGCCCATATGTAAAGGAGATTATCTTCTTTTATCTGGGTGCGTGCAGGCATGCTAAGTCATTTCAGTTGTGTCTACCTCTTTGTGACCCAATGGACTGTAGGCTACCAGGCTCCTCTGTCCATAATTCTCCAGGCAAGAATACTGGAGTGTGTTGCCATGCTCTCCTCCAGAAGATCTTCTCCAACCAGGAATCAAACCTGAATCTCTTATGTCCCCTGCATTGGCGGGAGGATTCTTTACCACGGAACCAGTGGGGAATCCCTTTTATCTAGGGAGTCTCATCAAATCAATGCAAGGCCTTAAGAGCAAAACCAAGGTTTCCCTGTGGAAGAAGAAAATTTGCCTCTAATACTATAGCATCAGCTCCTGCCTGAGAGTTTCTAGCCTGCTCTGGCCTGTGCTACAGATTTTGGATTTGCCAGTCCTCACATTCATGTAAGCCAGGTCAAAAATACCAATTTGCTGATACTTAGATGGGCTTATTTTTGGAATCTTTCTCATAATTGTCACGTAATTTAAATGTGACCTTTTCCCCAAGTCTGTATGTTAATATATTTGCAGAATAAATTCAGAAGTGTCCTAAGTGGGATATGAAGACAGAAATAAATTACATATTGTGACCTGAATTTTTAATTTTTAATTTAATTTTGATTCTGTAGATCTACAAAAAGTCACAAATTATTATATAATTTTATTTGCATATCTTAGAAATAATCTATTCACACTATAAAATATTATTTATGCTAACATTACTTAGCTTATAATGTGAAGATTACATGTTGCACATAATCATCTGCCAAGTTATAATTCATTATTAACATTAAAAAGCAACTTGAGAGGTCAGCTAGCTAATTTATCAAGCTTTAGGAATAAGTGGCAGAAAAAAAATGAGGAGTTACACTAATTCTGAAAACTCAGAAAGAAGAATATTAACAACTCTGCTTTATAATACTGAAACATGCTATTAGAATTATTCAAATGTGCCACATAGTGACAACTTATAATAAATATTAATTAAGGAATACTTAGCCATTTTGCTTACACCAGTGTCACCAGGGTAGACAATATAATGATAAATAAAATTATAAAACATCTGTGATTAACTTTGATGAAGTTATCTCTATGATGCGAATTCTAAGGTTTATAAAAACAACTTAAGAGAATGTGCATACTTAACAAATGTATGTGTATATTTGTACGTATGTGAGTGGTTTCTTCTGATGCCACCTGCTCATATATTTCCCTATAAAAAATCACCACTGATCTTGGGATGCCCTAAAGAGATCTATTTGTAGTGCCACCATGCCCAAGGCATTGTAGGGCAATTTACCTTCAGGTAATGGTCAAGAAGAGCCCAATGAGGAAGCAGGTCCCTGATCCCTTTAGATCCCCAAAGCAGTTTACTGGAGGGATTTGGGAGAGGATCATTAGATTATGAGAAGAAGCTCCTATAATCTGCTTCCAGAAGCAGTGCCTGGACAAGGAGTCTAGGGTTCTATTCTACTAATGACAGGTAGAAGCCACCCCAGAAGGTACCTTACTCCCTCACTGGTCACAGCACCTCCCCTACTTGTGTGCACCTTTGGTATCCTGGCCAATGATTGCTTCTCAGTGCAAAACTCCTGATGTGTAAGAAGAAGAACCCAATGGTATGTAAGGGATGGTAAATATAGTTGGGGGTGCTGCTGCAGCTGCTGCTGCTAAGTCGCTTCAGTCGTGTCCAACTCTGTGCGACCCCATACACAGCAGCCTACTAGGCTCCTCTGTCCCTGGGGGCTGCCGTCTATGGGGTCTCACAGAGTTGGACATGACTGAAGCGACTTAGCAGCAGCAGCAGCACCCCCAACTATATTTACCATCCCTTACATACCTTTGGGTTTTTCTTTTTATACATCAGGAGTTTCCAGGCACTCTCTTCTTACCAAAGTATGCCACAAACAGCCTTTTCATAGCATGCTGAAAAAGTAGTTGAAAAAGCTTCTGCTTCCCCTCATCTTTAGTGATCTTCTATTTCATGGGCAACACTCCTTTTCTTTAAAGAAGAAAGAAAAAAGCTAAATTTAATGTTCTCCCTCTCTGTCTTTCATACTTTCTCCCCTTTTTTGGCAAAAATTGCTGAAGCTACCTTCTGGCTAACCCTCAAATTTGATGCTTTGGAAAGAGTTACAAAAATCATTTCATTTTTCTTCTTAATTTTATCAAACACTCAAGTGTTTGGTGAGTGCTGATAATTTAGCTCCAGATGTCATTTGAAAGCTCTGTTTGCAAACCTAATACCTATTCTTTGTACAAAAGCTCCAGCTTTAAAGAAACAATTATTTTCAAATGCAAAAATGTAGATTTCTGTATTTTTACATTTGGAAGCCTTTTAAAGTAACTTTGCAGAACTGAAATTTGTAACCATTACAAACTATTACATTAACTGTTAACTGACAGTACTTAGCTATTGTGAACTCAAAAAAAAAAAAAGGCCATCTAAATAATATATGAAATGTCACAGATTTGTATCATACTACATGGAGTGATTAATTTTTAAAGATTTGCTATCATTACACATTCCATGGAAAAATAGAGGTCCTCCATTTAAATATAGCAATGCCATCCCATACATTTAAAGTTCCCCGTCATATCAGGCTTCAATTATATTCTTTTGACAGGTGAAAAATAAGCAATAAACAAGAACGTCGATAAGGTCACACACCTGTTATACTGTCTTCAGTTTGAGACACTTTAATGTCATAAAGACGCTGACAAATGGAAAGGGCTTTGAAGAAAACTCAGTAGTATGATTAAGGAGCTATGAAGTTAGACTTAAAATGAGAGATTAAAAGGATGAAACATGGACACTGAGCTCAATTTTGACAAAGTAGGATGAGGCAAGTTATCTGTTTAGAAAAATCTGGAAGTTATAAATGACAAAGAGGTTGCAGGGTTATTTTGTATTCACATGTGTGCAGACATACACACACACACATATTTTCTGAAATAATTGCAATCCTTCCTTTGGTAAGATTTTAATATAACAAGTTTTCAAAACTAAAAGGATTAAAAATGAATTTTCCATTAAAAAACAGAAGAATAATAGCATTTTAAAGTATTGATTTGAAATTCTAATATTGATTGCAATATTAATTGCCAGTGAATCTACAGTAAAATTTTATGATTCATCTTAGTGCACTAAGCAGAGTACAAGTTGGGCAAAAGATGACGTGTTCTACAATTTTATATCTATCATGCACTAGCAATAGTCCCGTAACCTCTTCCAGCCTTAGTTTCTTCATCTGTATAATAAGGACTTTGCATTGGATGTCTTAAAAACTCTGGTGAAATCAAATTTTTGTCAAAGTTAAATTTAAAGTTTTGACTGTTGGTGATATTTCTTTGAATTAAAAACAATGAGTGTACAAAACACTTTAAAATGTTTTTTAAAAGCTCTCTAATAACATATAGTGACCGTGAAAGCAACAAGAAGAGAGGTCAAGAAAGACCGAAGCTTCCTCTCTTTCCCAAGTCATTAATAGATTCAACAAATAAAAATTTGATTTTAGGTGAGATGGAATTTAAGCTTGTCAACAAGTTCTATAGAGTATTTATTACAGGAATTGGTATTATTGCCTGAGAAGCCAGGGAACCCAGAAACAATAAGGAAAAGATATACATTTATTAGGTGACAAGAGAATTCTGAATCCCTTCAGTGGTGTGTTGAGGAGGCCTGCATTGCCTATTGGCTTTATGAGTACACTGAGCTAATTTATGGGACCCTTATGCTGGAAGGAGACTTCTTTTTTGAGTGAAATAAAACTTTGTGTATGGGCAGTATTTACTATTCTTGCTCTCTGTGTGCAGGCGTGCTAAGTCACTTCAGTTGTGCCCAACTCTTGGGGACGCTATGGACGATAGCCCACCAGGCTCCTCTGTCCATGGGATTCTCTAGGCAAGAACGCTGGAGTGGGTTGCCATGTCCTCCTCAAAGGGATCTTCCCCATCCAGGGATCAAACCCAGGTCTCTAATGTCTCCTGCATTAGCAGACAGGTTCTTTACCACTAGGCCACCTGGGAAGCCCCATTTCTCGCTCTCTAGAAATGGTAGTGGCGACTTCCCAGGCGGCCCTAGTGGTAAAGAACCTGCCTGCCAATGCAGGAGTCAGAAGAGACTCAGGTTCCATCCCCGGATGGAGAAGATCCCTTGGAGGAGGAAATGGCAACCCACTCCAGCCGTCTTGCCTGGAGAATCCCATGGACAGAGCAGCCTTGGGGGCTACCGTCCGTAAGGTCATACAGAGTAGGACACCACTGAAGTGACTTAGCATGCACAAGGGTAGTAAATAATGAGAAAAATAACTGCAATTATAAAAATAATGAGAAGTTCCAAGGAACTTATCTACTCATTTCCTAAGTGACCACTGGTACCGTTCCCACCCTGACTGAAAAATTTGCCGTTGTGAGTAGCTTACATTTGTCAGGCAAAATTTAAAAATCAAATAAATACATATTTAATATGGTAAGAAATATGTATAAGTGCTACTAATAAAAATACTATATATAAATAATTGAAAGCATGATTCTTAGAGAGAGGGAGTGTTTTTGCAGACAAGGTGGTCACAATAATGCCTGTCTGAGATTGTGACATTAGCAATCAGAGTACTTAATAAGTGGAAGTGGAAACCAGGAAATTATGTCAAATAAGAGAGAAAACTATTTTGAGCTAAAATGACTTTATGAAATTAAAAATATATCCCATTATATTTAAAACTTTAAATATAAGCAATAAAAAACAAAATGGAAATGAATTAAGGCTACAGATGTCAAAAAGTTAAAATGTCTCACAACAAAGCAATTAAATGAAGAAACAATCTAGAACTGAAAAGAAATGCATTTGAAGGAAAAAATCCTAGAGAACTACTGTGCAAGTAGAAATTTAGAATTGATAAAATGAACAGATGCCGGACTAAACTGAATAATTAATAGAACAAATGTATTTTAGGCAAATAAATATTTGTTAGTATTTAAGTGAATCTCTAAGTTTTTTGCATTTTAAGTAGAAAAGGCTCAGATGAATTCTGGTGACATTTATGAATCAAAGGAAGAAACAGAAATCTAATACAAGTATATGTGTATATATATCTGTGTGTGTGTATGTACGTGTGTGTATATGTAACAGAACATATATATGTAACAAGAATACATGTATATATAGTAAGAATATATTACATAGAAAGTGCAGACTGTTATGTTTTTTTCATTTTCAACACTAGGAGCTAGGAGACATTTGAACACCATTTATAGATAACTGAGGGCAAATTGATTTTGAGCTAAGAATTACATGTACCTCTTTAGAGAGGAACAAAGATAACAAGTTCAGATGTCTAATGATTCAGACAGAAGGGCTTCTATAAACTTTAGGAAACACAAAATTACTTAGAGAAAGTAAGAACAAAACTTAAAGAGAAGAAAATACATAAGGGAACATTAAAATAACTAGTGATAAATATGTGATATTTATAGTTAAATCTAAATGTATCATGAGAACACAATGCTTTAATATTGATATTAATTTCAGATTTTTGGCTTAAAAGGAATAAAAAGAGCTATTGTAATTCTTTTTTTTAAAGTTTGGTAGCTTGATAGTAAATTTTCTCAACTATTTTTGCAAGATAATCATTCATTGGGTAAAAAAATGTACAGAGTCGGAGTGGTAGTAGTGGAAAGTCAAAATGTCTTGGTGCCACAAAGGTTTGTATAAATTAACTCCATTTTATATAATAATGGAGAAAATTACATTTTCTTGATAGTTCCAAGATCAAGAAACAAGTCTTGATGAATTTATTTGATTACTAGAAATATATGTTATATTGTGCACGATAGTGCATTCCATGAATATTTTTAACATAATATTCTATGCTTTTTATAGTCAGTTACTGATTTGTGTTTCCTTATTTTTCTGATCCAGTGATCAGCATCTTTACCTTATTTATCTTTCAAGTATATTTTTAACAAGAATTTTTTAAATTTATATTTCAAGTAGATTTATTAAATCTTAGATTATTAGATTTAATCAAATTAAAGTCTTACAATACAAATTTCCCATTTGACTTAATTTCTAATTTATTTTGCTTAAGATAATATTTATATAAACATTAATATATAATGCAATGTCATAACATATAATACTAATAAAATAAAGCTCTTAAAATAATATAAGCTTAAACAAAAACTTAAAAGTTAATTTTTTCATCTCTAGAAAACCTGTGCTTATGAAAATCAATTATGGTAGGTTGGAAAATAACATATTATTACAAGTGATTTTATTGTGAACGATTGAAAGATTAGAGTAGAATTGATTTCAAATGAGATAAACTCCTTTCATGTGAATTTGTAACATTTGATTTGCTCCCATTATGATAAACCTAGGCGCTCCTTTATTGCCAGGTACAGTTTTCAATTGATTCAACACATTTCAACAGAATATCTGTCTAATGTGAGGAACCTAATGATTCATCAGCAACAAAACAACTTGACTAATAGTAACTAAAGGCAGTTAGAAGTAGAACATTAAAATAATTTTGTTTTGTAAAGTCACTTCTCAAACTAGGAAAGGAGAAGAAAGCTTTACTTTTACTGGCTATGTGTAAGAATTTATTTAATGACAGTGTCTTTTATAAGAAACTTTTTTATTGCTAAGCAGCACAATCTTTATGCTAGACCTAGAAAAGTAAGCTCTTAAGATTCCAGATTTCTGTGTTATAAAATTATATATTTAAATAATTTTATTATCATTAGTTTAATTTTAGGTTTTAACACGTACTGAGATAACTGCATTGAAATACCAATACTACAAAATAACAAAAATTTAATTTTCTTCTCTTGTACATTCCAATTAAAATAACCTCCTCTATAGCCTACTACTCTTAAAAGTAAGGATTTTGCTTCAAATTACCATTTTAGTAGTGAACTAAGGTGAATACTAACTTCTTTGATTTCTATATATTGCAACGTCAACAATTCAAAAGCAATCATTCCCATCTCTACATCTCCATCTGAGAAGAATAAGCTAGAGAGGAGGTTGTTTTAACTGCAATGTACAAGAGAAAGAAATGATATTTTGTTTGTTATTTTGTAGTATGGGTATTTCAAAGCAGTTAACTCAATATGTATTGAAACCCAAAGTAAAGTAGTAACTAAATAATTTATATATTGATTTTTAGAACATAGATATTATTCTAAAAATTTTCCCCTATTAAGAGATAAAAATGATATTTGAATTCCCTTAGCTCTGGTATCGGAGAAGGTGATGACACCCCACTCCAGTACTCTTACCTGGAAAATCCCATGGATGGAGGAGCCTGGTGGGCTGCAGTCCATGGGGTCTCAAAGAGTCAGACACGACTGAGCGACTTCACTTTCACTTTTCACTTTCATGCATTGGAGAAGGAAATGGTGACCCACTCCAGTGCTCTTGCCTGGAGAATCCCAGGGACAGGGGAGCCTGGTGGGCTGCTGTCTATGGAATGACTTAGCAGCAGCAGCAGCAGCTCTGGTATATTAAGAGGAAGGCAGAGAGAGTCAACTACATCACAAAGTGTGAATTCTACACTACAATAGAGAGAAAAAAAAAATAGAAATGATACTGAAGATACAAAGCCTATTCTTAGAGAACTGCAGAATTGTGGGGACAAGAAGAGAAGTAGTTGATCACCCAACTACCTGGCATTAGGTACATGGGCTGTAGTATCAAAGTTAGAGGCCTTTCAGATAGGTCGAAGGGAACACTGAAAACCATCAACTCCACATGTAGGCTAAGAGACTAACTAATTAGGTACTTCTGAAACAACATCAATTCTCTTTTGGCTTTAAGATTACCCAGAGAGACCACCCTGTCCCAAGGAAGGACAAAGAATGCAATTTAAGGTGTTACTGATGTATAAGAAATAGGGTTAGCTTGAAGAAGAATCTGTTGTGTCCTGCAACCAGGAATCCTGGAGTAACCTGCTTAAACTGAGTCAACAAGGGTATGATTTACTATTTTTGATGTAACTGAGATTACATCCTTTATTTTTGAAAAACAAAAACAAAACAAAACCATTAACTTTGTTTTTCATCTGAATTCCCTTTTCAAAGAACTTCACAATATGTTTCATAGTGTTTATTAAAAATCACAAGAAGGTTTTTCAGTAATGGTTAAGTTAAAATGACAGGATAAACAGAATTAACCATGAAAAAAAACCTACATTATTATCTCATGAATTTTCTTAAACATTCACATAATCTTTATACTGTACTTTTATAAAAGTACAACAAAAAAAATAAACAGTTCTTATTTGAATGATTTTTACTACCTTGAAGATTTTAGACATAAAATTCTTATCAAAATTAACTGTTTAAAAATACTTGGGGAAAGTTTACCAAATATATTACATAATTTATAGGTACTGATATTTGAGAAAGAGGATCTATTTCACAGTAACTTTCCCTGCATGTACTGCAAATATATGCCAAGAATGAGAAATTTTTTTTAAGACAGACAGGTCATTTCCTTCAGAAATACTCAGAGTAGAGTATCAGTAGAACAGAAGCAGTTTTCAAGTGAAGAGGGGTTAAATGAGAATTCTTTCCAAGAACAGATTGATAGAAGCAGTTATAACATCAAATAGAGAATGATTCAATTTGAGTGATGGTGGTTGTGATATGACAAGGATAAGGTGGTAACAAATGAAGTTATATGCTTAAATTCACTTTACACTTGATATTGTGATATGTCCTCTATGTCCTTCACAGAAGATTTCATATCTGTCTCTTTATACATTTCTTTAGTCCTTCTATAGTACTATATCTGTGACTATCATTTTTGGCCACTAAGTGACATTTCCAGCCAAAATACAAATTCCGCTGGAAATTTAAAACTACATTGGATTATCTTTGCTTTTCTATTATTCTCTTCACAAATTTCGAAAAATGAGAATTGTGTTTACCAATCAGAATTATTTTTTACTCTTAAAATGTGTAGCATGTTAAAATGTTTACAGCAAAACATATAAAAAACACATGAAAATATCAGTGTATTGTAGCAACACATCTTCAATGTTCTCAATCAGAAATGCCTTATTTTTCCAGAAACAAAGCAAGTATGATTCTGATTTTAAAAGTCAGTTATGTTTGTCCATTGTTAATGAGCACCTTCATTGCTTTAATATTTAATAATATTGAAGTTATAATATTGATAAATAAATCATAATTTCAATTAGAGAAATAGTAGTGAGAGGTGGTATGGTATGAAAAGTTAAATAATATTTTTGTACAGAAAAATTATATATCATGATTTAAAAGAATCAAAACTTCATGTATAGAAAAGTGTGTCAAGTATACTTTAATGAATATTTAGCTTTGAAATCTATACATCCTTTACTATTGAGAATATCTGGATCTTCCTAAAATGATAATTAATTTTAATTTTCCAGATATGGATTTTAGCTGTTTATGATATTCAGATATTATTAGTGTTCTCCAAACTATTATTCTTAGAATAATAAAATAATTATTAAAATAATTCTTAGAATTTTTATTTTCTCTTTGAAGTGATAATTTTATTTGCCAAGTGTCTGTCTTCTCACTCTCATAGCATGCTAATGACACATTATGGTTTAACAGTATGTTCAAAGATGTGTATATGCATCACTTAAACATTATAAGACATAATGGGTGGAAATAAAAATAATGAGAGAAGTAACCAGAAAAGTTTGACTGGATTACTTGTAGCTGTTAAAGTGGTATATTAACGAGAAGTTAATATTCTCTATATACCTCACTTCGCTGTATATTCCGATTTCCATCTATCCATCTATGCATATACTGATAAATAGAATCAATCATTTATCATCTTACTATATCCATCTCATATTAAAATAATTGAACTTATATTAAAAGTTAACAAATTTTTTTCATGTTTAATCAAGTGTGAAGAGTTAAGAGTTTGTGTCTGACTCCTCTGTCATGGAATTCTCCAGGAAAGAATACTGGCATGGGTAGCCATTCCTTTCTCTAGAGAATTTTCCTAACTCAGGGATTGAACTGTGGTCTGTGACACTGCGGGCAGATTCTTTACCATCTGAGCCTCCAGGGAAGCCCTGTAAATAGGTAAATAATAACTAATTAGTTCACAAATTTATGTACAAAAAAAATAACAATGATATAAACAAAAGGTTACATTCTAAAATATTTTGTGTTTGATGAAGAAAATACAATAAAATCCATTTAATTAATCTAAAATATGAAACTATCAATTTTTTAGGAATCCTAAAATGTCTAAGATTTTTTACTGTTAATTCTTTAGAAAAATAAATTAGGCAAATCCTGGCACTTGGTCATTTATTGCCACTGCCATCCTTCTCTTACAAAGTCATGCCCTAAAACCGAAACTATAAGATGTAAGAGTTTACTGACATAACGTAAACTATGGTCACAGATGTTATTTAGACATATCCAAATATATCATGCCAACTATGCTTTACTAGCTACAGAAAATTTAGTTTCATGAGGAACTGAGGCAACTCATGAGAAACAACACACTGTAATTTAACAAAAATAAGGCAAGCAAACTGTGCGCAGTGCTATTGCTGAAATCAGCAGAGATGTTCATATATACTGAAGTATCTTAAATAGACTGCAATACCCGAATGAAAAAGAGAAAACGCTCAGTTGGAAGGGGATGACTCCATCTGGAAAAATGAAGCATTAGAAGAGAACAAGGGTGACTAGTGCACCCACTTAACTGACTGAGTTCACTGATAAGATTTATTTATCTTTGAGACACATCCTAATGATACAAAAATTTCACATGGAAACTTGTAAATGCATAGATTTATTTATTTATTTCTTATTACCAAATCATATAGGAAAACTTTTAAAGAAATAGAAATTGTA
Source organism: Bison bison bison (assembly GCF_000754665.1). Taxonomy (NCBI): domain Eukaryota; kingdom Metazoa; phylum Chordata; class Mammalia; order Artiodactyla; family Bovidae; genus Bison; species Bison bison. The sequence continues at coordinate 3,190,491 of NW_011494919.1, read as the reverse complement.
AAACAAAAAAAAATGGCTAAAAGCATAACATTGTTAGAATTTAGTGAAAATAGAATGTGAAAGCTTTATTCAAAGGTCAAGTTTTAGGGCACTAGGTCTGCAAAACTAACTGTGACATTCTTCACAGTTTGCTTACAGGATGGCTACTTTAGCTCCAGGCACCCTATCTTTACACAAGATTCCAAGAAGGAATGAAGTTAACAAGCAGATGATCTGGCAGGAGCTATGATTTTGGAGATATCAGAGAAGGAAATGAAACATAGCGTCTGCGACAATCCCTTATGAGAGAATCACAGTACAAGATTCGGGTTGTAGAACAAAGCCATGCTATCTGCAGGAGAGAGGTACACAGCTTTTGAAAAACCCCCTAGTGCATGGCTGAGTTCTGGGACACTCAAGACCTCTGACTATAGAAGACCAAGTGACCTTGGCCAGACTTGCCCTTCATGCACAGGTATGGTAGGTGTGGCAGACCAGTGAGAGTGTACCATGAGATAGAACTAGTATGTCTGGGTTGAGGACAAACAGAATCAGAGAAAAATGCCAGCTTCATGATCAGATGCCCCAGAGCCTGTTATCATCCACCACTGCTTTAACAGCTGCCTTCCTCCATGTCCTGGGGGCAGTGCTTCAATAGCATAGCTGTTTTCCCCCATGCTTCTCAGATGCCTGATACTCTGTGTCTGCTAGTGCATTCACTTCCATCAGTCCTTCATTCACATTCACCTCACATACATTTTTTATCAGTTAGACTGTGGACTTGTTTCAAAGGCTGTCTGCACTCTTCCTACCACCAATGTATCTCAATATCATTCAGACAGCCTTTAGCCTTAACTTATTGCTTGCCTCCTTGGACAGATGATCCTGGCATGAAGCAGTACAGGTTTTTTTTTCTGGAAGGAGATGCTGAAATAGTTTGGATTTTTTTACGGGAATAGTTTGGATTTTTTTAAGTGACTACTGTGAAAGGAAGAGAGGTGCAGTAGGATTACACAGGGGAGAAGTTAAATGCAGAGCTTCAGCCCAACAAAGCCTGGTAGGGGGTTCTGAAGAATATAGTGTATGCTGAAGTATGCTGCTTGGGCCAAAATGGATGGGTGTTTCTTTCCATACCTTCATAAATAGCCAAATATCAGCTGCCCTGGAAAAGCAACCTGAAGGAGTTAACAGCTCGAAGCTATCCATTGTCTACAATCTGAGTAGCTAGGCAGCAAGTCCTCACTGAAAAAGTTCTTGGTAACTTGTGGTTGTCTCCCACCACCAGCTCCTGTGGGCAAATGCAATTGGAAATTTTCTCTAGAAAAGTTATATAAATGTGCTTCTCCCCCAGGGTAATTTGTTTTTAACAAGTGACAACCTGTCCAATTTTGGCTACTTTGTTCACTTTCTAATACTTTAAAGAGTTGAATTTCTTTGTTATGTTTTGGTTTATGATTATCATCAGGGGCATGAGTTCAATAAAAGCTACTGAATTATTTCTGAAGACAACAGGGTATATAAAATAAATATTTAATATATATGTGTATATATATATATATATTATTTCCATCTATGTTATCTAATTTAGTGTATTCTCTTACCATGTTTCTTTTTTTTTTTTTTTTATTCTGTGAGGTTAGTAGTTATGTCATCTCTTTCACATTTTATTTCCATAATTGGAGTCATTGGTTCTTTTTTAGCTAATCTAACTAAAAGCTTGTCATTTTTTTAATCTGAAGACATTTTTTAATTTTCCTTGTGATTTCTTCTTTGACTCATTTTACCCACTGGTTACTTGGTAGCATGCTATTTAATTCCCACATTTTCTTATTATTGATTTATAATAATGACCACAAAAATTTCATCCTTTTAAGTACTTTGTATGATTTCAATGAATTTAAACTGATTGAGGCTTGTTTTGTAAACTAACATATGTTCTAATCCTGGAGAATGTTTCAAGTGCACTTAAGAATGTGTGGGTTCTGTTGCTGCAGGGTGGCATGTTCTGTAGAATATGTGATAGGTCAAGTTGGATTAGAGTATTGTTCAAGTCTTCTATTTCCTTTTGGAACTTCTGACTAGTACTCTTATAAATGATTAAAAATAAGGTATTGATCTTCCACCTATTAATTTTTCTCTTCCTTCAAATTTTGGCAGTTTTTGCTTCATTTAATTTTTGGGTTCTTTTTTTATCTAGAACTCCTTTGTCTTCTTGTTGGACATTTCCTCAAAGCTAGTAAAATTTTTTAAGTCTTTTTAGCTATTATTACTACTGCCATTGTAGCTTTCTTTTGATGCATATTGGCATGATGTAACTTTTCTTTTTTTACCTGCAACCTATTATGTCTGAATCTAAAGGATATATCTTAAAGACGCCTATAATTGGATCACTTTTAAAATTCCATTGGACAAATCTTTCTCTTTTTTCCCTACAGGGTTCCTCCCACCTTCCCTCTGGTAATCACCAATTTCTTTTCTATATCTGTGAGTCTGCTTGTTTTTTTTTGTTTTATTCAGTAGTGTGTGGTATTTTTTTAGATGTCACATGTAAGTGGTATTATACAGTGTTTGTCTCTGACATATTTCATTTAGCATAATGCCCTCCAAGCCCATCCATGTGGCAAATAGATCTCAAAATTTTATTTTTTTTTATGGCTGAGTAGCACTCCATTGTACATATATATGACACATCTTTATCCATTCGTTAATGGACATTTAGGTTGCTTCCATACCTTAGCAATTATAAATAACATTACAATGAATATTATCTTTAATACTCTGGAGTGGAATTACTGGGTCAGATGGTGATTCTATATAGTTTTTAGAGACACTTCCATAATGTTTTCAGTGTGGCTACAAAAATTTACATTCTTCAGTGGTGTAGGAGGGTATCTTTTTCTCTAGATACTAGCCAACATTTGTAATTTGTGTTCACTTTGATGACATCCATTCAGACAGATGTAAGGTGATATCTCACTGTGTTTTTTATTGCATTTCCCTGATGATTAGCAATGTTGTGGACTTTTGTTGCATGTGCTTGTTGCCCATCTGCCCATCTGCCCATGATGGGCAAATTTTCCTCTTTGGAAAATTATCTATTCGATCTTCTGTCTGCTTTTAAATTAGGTTATTATTATTATTTGATGTTGAGTTGTATGAACTGTTTACATATGTTAGCTATCATACCATTTATCAATACCATTTATCCATCATACCATTTGCAAATATCTTCTCCTATTTGGTAAGTTGTTTTTGTTTTGTTGATGGTTTCCTTCTGGATACAAAAAATATTGTTGTAATTTATGTCAAAGAGTGTTCCTTTGCTTTCCTCTAGGAGTTTTATATTATCTGGTCTTTAATCCATTTTGTGTTTATGTATATGGTATTAGACAATGTTCTAATTTCATTGTTTTATAAGTAGCTGTCCAGTTTTCCCAGCACCAATTATTGAAGGGCCTGTTTTTTTCTCTGTTCTTTATTCTTGCCTCCTCTGTACATGACCAAGTGACCATGAATGCATGGGTTTATTTCTGGGATTTCTATTCTGTTCGAGCAATCTATGCTAGTTTTTATGCTAGTACCATACTATTTTGATTATTGTAGCTTTTTAATATAGTCTGAAGTGAGAGAACATGATTCCTCCAGCTCTGTTCTTCTTTCTCAGGATTGCTTGGACCACTCAGGGTCTTTCGTGTTTCAATAAAGAAGAAGTCAGAGCCACAGAAATCAGAGAAGAAAAACAAATGAAAGGAATCCAAATTGCAAAGGAAGAAGTAAAACTGCAGATGACATGTTAGTATATTCACATATTCACTTGTGGCAGATTCATTTTGATATATGGCAAAACCAATATAATATTGTAAAGTTAAATAAAATAAAATAAAATAAAAAGAAAAAAATATTATTTCTGCTGTTTGACAGCTGTATTCTGGGACCTCCACTGTACGTTGGGATGCTTGACAGTGCACCAGCTGGTCACTGGAACTGCTATATTTTCTTCATTGTTGCGTGTGTGTGTGTCCTCCTCAATCTAGATGATATTCAGGAAACTATATTCAAGTTTGCTGATTATTTCTTCTGTCAGTTCAAATTTTTTAAGCCCATGTAGACTGTTTCATTTCAGTTACATTGTTCATTTCCAGAATTCCTATTTGATCTTTTTCATATTTTAAGTTTTTTATGATATTGTTTTGGAGATATACCATTCTCTAATAAATTTGCTTTAATTCATTCAGTTCAGTTGCTCAGTCATGTCCAACTCTTTGCTGTTCCATGGACTGCATCATGCCAGGTCTCCCTGGACACTCACTAACTCCTGTTGCTTGCTCAAACTCATGTGCATCAAGTCAGTGGTGCTATCCAACCATCTCATCCTCTGTTATCCCCATCTCCTCCTGCCTTCAATCTTTCCCAGCATCAGGGTCTTTTCCAATGAGTCTGTTTTTCACATCAGGTAGCCTAAGTATTGGAGCTTCAGCTTCAGCAGTAGTCCTTCCACTGAATATTCAGGACTGATTTCCTTTAGGATGGACTGGTTTGATTTTCTTGCAATCCAAGGGACTCTGAAGAGTCTTCTCCAACACGACAGTTCAAAAGCATCAATTCTTCAGCACTCAGCTTTCTTCACAGTCCAACTCTCACATCCATACATGACTATTAGACAAACCATAGCTTTTACTAGATGGACTTCAGTCATCAAAGTAATGTCTCTGCATTTTAATATGCTATCTAGGTTGGTCATAGCTTTTCTTCCAAGGAGCAAGAGTCTTTTAATTTCATGGCTGCAGTCACCATCTGCAGTGATTTTGGAGCCAAAGAAAGAAAGCCTGTCACTGTTTCCATTGCTTCCCCATCTATTTGCCATGAAGTGACGGGACCAGATGCCATGACTTTAGTTCTTTGAATGTTGAGTTTTAAGCCAGCTTTTTCACTCTTTTCTTTCATCAGTTCAGTTCAGTCACTCAGTCCTGTCCGACTCTTTGTGACCCCGTGAACCACAGCATGCCAGGCCTCCCTGTCCATCACCAACTCCTGGAGTCCACCCAAACCCAAGTCCATCGAGTCGGTAATGCCATCCAACCACCTCATCCTCTGTCTTCCCGTTTGCCTCCTGCCCTCAATCTTTCCTAGCATCAGGATCAAATGAGTCAGATCTGCACATCAGGTGGCCAAGTACTGGAGTTTCAGCTTCAACATCAGTCCCTCCAATGAACACCCAGGGAAAATCTCCTTTAGGATGGATTGGTTGGATCTCTCACAGTCCAAGGGACTCTCAAGAGTCTTCTCCAACACCACAGTTCAAAAGCATCAATTCTGCGCTCAGCTTTCTTTATAGTCCAACTCTCACATCCATACATGACTACTGGAAAAACCATAGCCTTGACTAGACAGACCTTTTTTGGCAAAGTAATGTCTCTGCTTTTGACTATGCTGTCTAGGTTGGTCATAACTTTCCTTCCAAGGAGCAAGCATCTTTTAATTTCATGCTTGCAATCACAATCCACAGTGATTCATTAGACAAGATATTTTAAATTTTATATATTTATGATACTTGACAATATATTACTTTATTAAGTGCAACATTTGAAATTCCTTAGGGATAGTTTTATGAATAGTTTTTTCCTGTGTATGAGCCATATGTTCATGTTTCTTTGCATGTCTCATAATTTTTTGTTTTAAAAATGGACATTTAAAATAATATAATGAGCAACTTTGGATATCAGATCCTCTCTCCTCTATTTGTTATTTATGTTGTGCTGTTAATTTTGTCATTGCTATTACTGCCAATGAATCTTTTTTTCTTTAGTTAATTTCTGTAATAGTCTGTGTCATATGTGGCCACTGAAATTATCACCGTATTAACTTATACTACTGCATTTCCTTAACTACATTGAATCAATGTCTTTTTACATGTACTGTGTACATTTTGAAGGATGCCTTCATTCTATGGCTGTTTACAACTCTGTCTTAGACTTCATTTCTTGTCTTTGCAGATAAGTTGGACATGAGATATTAGAACCTACTCCTTAGCTTCTTTGCCATATTCACATATTTGTACATACATGTGGTTTTGTGGATATTCAGGAATATGTCAGAATTTTTCAAAACCTTCTATGAACAAAAAATTTCCAGATCTTTCTTTCAACCTTTTTGGGTAGCTCATTCTTTGCTCTAGTTCGTATCAGAGACTCAAGCCATTATTTAACAATATTAAGTAATTCTTGTGACTACTTTTAACCAACACCATGGGTATTGAACTTTTACTGAGAGTGTTCTGAGGCAGATCAAATAAAGACAAGCCCTGTAAATGGGGTTTTCCAAGGAATTTTCCGAACATGTTAAATAGAGAAATTCTGCAAACAAGGCCCTCTGGGAAACTCCAAATTCAATCTGCTCCTTCCAGTGGCTGGTTTCCAGGTATCATGTTTTAAGTTTGCAGGATGTTAAGACAATGCCATAGGAAACAGGGCAAGGTAAAATGTCAGATATTCTGCTATTGTTAAAGAGGTCAGCCATTTTTTCTGAATAAAGGATCAACTGATTATTACAAACCTTTGCTTAATTTCTTGAGTTAAGAAAGTTTGATGATTTTCAGTTTTGTTTTCTTTTTTTTTAACAAGTGATCTTTATTGGTTTTATTGGAAGAGCAGATTTTTTCAAGGCTCTTATTCTGCCATTCCACATGTGTTTTCCCTTTTTCATGAACTGTATATCCCTTCTTTGTTTTGAATTTAGTATCTGATATGACTGGAGTTCAGAGAAGGAGATGGCACCCCACTCCAGTCCTCTTGCCTGGAAAATCCCATGGACGGAGGAGCCTGGTAGGCTGCAGTCCATGGGGTCATGAAGAGTTGGACATGACTGAGCGACTTCACTTTCACTTTTCACTTTCATGCATTGGAGAAAGAAATGGCAACCCACTCCAGTGTTCTTGCCTGGAGAATCCCAGGGACGGGGGAGCCTGGTGGACACGACTGAAGTGACTTAGCAGCAGCAGCAGCAGTATGACAGGAGTTTTCATAACTCCTATCTGCTAACATTACATTACCTACATTGTAGACATGTCTCTTCGTGTATTTTTCTGCAAATTTCCCACCTGTTCTCTCAATAAGGTCAAATGCCTGCAAGCAGGTATCATTGAGGGACCTGATGCTAACACAAAAGTTTATTACTTTATGTGATTTTTAAGACTGCATAAGAATTGTGAGGTGACTGCATAAGAATTTTCTGTGCTTAGATTTTCCTATGAAAATAAAAAGTCACAAAGTTATTATTTAAAATTTATAAAGATGATTGCATTTTAAAATATCATTTTTAATATGTCTAAAATATTTGGAAAATAATAAAATTGAGTTAATATAAATTTTCAAAATTTTCATGTTTCTCAACTGAGACTATGAAGATTAACTAACATGTTGGTCACACATTTTTGGAACAACAAATTTTTCAATGAAATCTAGTTATACTTGCTCTCTGTTACCAGCTTTTAGATTTTGTTATGCCCACTACTAATTATGTAATCAAATATATGCCTAATTAATTATATTATGAAATATGTAAAGGGCATTATACAATATTTTTGAAGCAACAGTTTTATCAAAATGTATAAATATTTGGAAATATCAATAAATTATACCAGATATTATAAAATTTTGATATAATTAAAAGAACTAAAGATGACTAACCCTATAATTAGGGCATTTATATTTAATGTGAATGGATCAAAAACTCATGCCTTTTATGTCACTGTAGGATTTTTATGACTGTGAAGTTTTAAGTTTCCATAATATGTTAAATTGAATTTTATATATATATATATATAAATCAAATTATGCTTTTATATTAAAATCATATACATTTACAACTTTATATTTTTATACTGTATCTTTTCTTTTAATAATCTAATCTTACTATTATACCTATCATTATGGCATATTTTATGTTTATCACATATAGATTGCAGCTAAAGTATAATTTAAAAAATAAAAATGGCTCCTCGAATATTTATTATTGAATTCCCAATTTTCACAACATGATTTACTAGGACCTTTATGCCATTCTGATAAAAAGTAATTTCATTAAAATATATCCATATATATATTTATACATGGATTCCGAGTTTCTCTAGTTTGCATTTTCATGTGCCATGTTTGCCAGTTTAACATCTGTGTTTCTGTGTCACACAAAAAACTGTAAATATATCTAGACTTTTGCCTATTTTAAACATTCTCAAATTTTTGGAATCCAAGTGTCCTTGCAATATAGTATGTACTTGTTGAGGTTCTTTAATGGACCAGAACCTGGTGCTCCAGAGTCGATGATGAGAAAGTGAAAGAAGGAGAGAGGCTAATATTTCCTTGGTTACACAGCCAGCTTTCATGTTCCAGGAAATCAGCCAGCAATAGAGAGAGAGAGAGAGAGAGAGAGAGAGAAAAGAAATAAAGACACAAGGACCAAAGCTCTGATGGAGCAAAAGGTGTTTTAGTCAACATGGTGTGGGCATACAAGGTAGTTATTCTCAGATAAAGATTAAAATTCCAGACTTACAAAACATAGGTGATCCATATTAAAGAGACAGAGAGTTGTAAACAATCACTTTTACCATATGGTTCATAAGAAGGAAGAGGGTACTTAACACCATATTGAAAAATTAACAAAAGAAATGCCTGGATCCCTCAGCCCTGGGAGAGGCTTGCCTCTCCTCTTAATTCCTGAATATTCAGGAATTAATAAGGAACAGAGGATTCCTGACAGATCCAGAACAGCACACAGGAAGCCTCCTGTTAAATGCTTCCTGATATGTACTGACCCTTAGTCCTAGTTGTTGAATGAACACTAACTGATATTTCTTCATTTAAATGTTTTTGGTCTTTTTAATATTTCTCTCATTCAAATTGTTTTCACTTTACCAGTTTCTCTTTTACATTCCATTGCACTCTTGTCATATAAAGGTATTAGTTGAATTCTTTGATTTAGGGTTGTAGAATAATAAGGGAAAATATCAATTCTGATTTAATATTGTAAAAGGATATTAAGTAATTTTAAGAGAGAGTCAGAGAAAAAATAATTACAATGAAATTTAATCAGCCTGAGCTGCTCAATATATCAAGCAAAAATACTGTAGCATCAGTTTTTCCCCAGTTAATTGTTTGAGCTTCTACCTGCCCCGTTAACAAGAAATACATCTCTCGCAGGCTATAAAGTCTTCAAAATGTCTTAGGGATACTAGGGGCTTGGACTGTTCAGAGACAGGTCAGAGTCTGTTTGCCACCTCTGAGTGAAGAGGAAAAGTTTCATCAGGTTGATAATGTCATGGATTTTGGAAAAGAATTAGAAAATTGTAATATTTTACTTTACTCTTTTTAGTTTTTGAAATGTGAACATTTTAAAAACACATATGAAAGAATAGAAAATGGAATGGTGAGAATTTATGTACCCATAATTATGTTTTAACAATTACCAACAGTCTGCCATGCTTATTTCATATCTCCCCCACTTTTCAAGATATCAAATCATGTAACTATTAAATGCATCACTAGATATCTTTGTGTGTGTGTGTGTGTGTGTGTGTTCAGTTGCTCAGTCCTGTTCGACTCTCTGTGACCTCATGGACTGGTACCCACCAAGCTCCTCTGTCCATAGGATTTCCTAGGCAAGAATACTGGAGTGGGTAGCCATTCCCTTCTCCAGGGGATCTTCCCAACCCAGGAATCAAACTGATGTCTCTTGCGTTGCCTGCACTGGAAGTCGAATTCTTTCACTGAGCTACCTAGGAAGTTCGAGGTATCTTTTGTAGATCATGACATTTAGTCATTCTATAATACTGGTATCACATTTAATGAAATTTTTTAAATGTGTCTATAAAATGCTTATTCTAATCAAAATCCAAATGCTATCTGGTTATAAATGTTATTGTTTTATGCTATATATATTAAAACTATTCAAGAGTGATCTAAAATATTGCAACTGACTTATACATCAACCCTCATTGTACCAGCTGGCATTATAATCCAAGGACTGCATCAGTAGCCCACTACCACATGAGACAATAAACATGACCATTCTGCTTTCCTGGAAACTGTTCCTAGGACTGCATTTCCCTTTTTTATAATTCAGATAAAAAATGTCTAGTTACATATGCTATTTCCAATGTAATGTGTTATTTTCCCTATATTCACCTTTCTACATGCCTCAGATTGATGAAGCATCTGAGAAAGACTCTGTAGGTGATTGCTAAGTACTTCACACTGTATCTATAAAAGATGGCAGCATTAAAACATCCCAAATATGTTGGCTTAAAATAATACACATCAATTTAGCTTATAATTAAGAGGGTGAACCATTTATACTGGGCTAAGCTGAGCATCTCTACTTTTGATTTTAATTGGAATCACTCACGTGTCTGCATCATTTCACTCGCCTATGCCTTTGGACATTGGCGGGCCACTAGTCAGGGTGATAAATGAGTTATCCATTTGTATCTTTCATTACACATAGAGGCTTGGGCTTTGTTAAACAAAGGCAGTTGAAGGGTTTCCATCATGTAAATATTTTTCACCTTTCTGCTTGCAACATTTTGTTTTTGATCAGTCACTCAGTTGTGTCCGACTCTGCCACCCCATGGACTGCAACACACCAGGCTTCCCTGTCCTTCACCATCTCCTGGAGCTTGATCAAACTCATGTCTGTTGAGTCAGTGATACCATCCAACCGTCTCATCCTCTGTTGTCCCCTTCTTCTCCTTCAGTCTTTCCCAGCATCAGGGTCTTTTATGAGTCCGCTCTTCACAGCAGGTGGCCAAAGTATTTGAGTTTCAATTTAGCTTCAGTTCTTCCAATGAATATTTAGGATTGATATCCTTTAAGATTGACTGGTTTGATCTCCTTGCAGCCCAAGGGACTCTCAAGAGTCTTCACTAACACCACAATTCAAAACCATCAATTCTTCGGTGCTCAGCCTTCTTCATGTTAACTTTTATTCTAGTGGTCAAAACAAGTAACAAGAGCAAGGCCAGAATAAATGAAGTAGAGACCACACAAAGGTAGGCTAAGCTAAATGTTCTGAAGAATAGTACACTGAAAATCTACCACATATTTCACTCCTCAGTTCAGTTTAGTCGCTCAGTTGCATCCAACTCTTTGCGACCCCTTTTACTCTCTGTGCCTCTTTGAAGACTTACAAGACTTTCTAGAACTAAAACCCAAAAAAGATGTCCTTTCCATCACAGGGAACTAGAATGCAAAAGCTGGGAATCAAGAGACACCTGGAGTAACAGGCACATTTGGCCTTGGAGTACAGAATGAAGAGGGCAAAGGCTAACGGAGTTTTGCCAAGAGAATGCACTGGTCATAGCAAATACCCTCTTCCAACAACACAAAAGAAGACTCTACACATGGGCATCATCAGATGGTCAATACCGAAATCAGATTGATTATATTCTTTGCAGCCAAAGATGGAGAAACTCTATACAGTCAGCAGAAACAAGACCGGGAGCTGACTGTGGCTCACATTATGAATTCCTTATTGCCAAATTCAGACTTAAATCGAAGAAAGGGAAAACCACTAGACCATTCAGCTATGACATAAATCAAATCCCTTACGATTATACAGTGGAAGTGACAAATAGATTCAAGGGATTAGATCTGATAGACAGAGTGCCTGAAGAACTATGGACAGAGGTTGATGATATTGTATAGCAGGCAGTGATCAAGACCATCCCCAAGAAAAAGAAATGCAGAAAGACAAAATGATTATCTGAGGAGGCCTTACAAATTTCAATCCTTCACATAACTATATTTTAGAGTATATTTTGACAACTTCTTCATGAGAGAAAAGAAAAACAGTCTCATACATTAAATTCCACTTAAAGCATCCCTGTGTAAGATAACCTGATTAATATATTTCACTTCGTTTGAGAAAAGCAATATAATAGCATTATATTCACAACACTAATCATCTGTCCCAGCTTATAATTAAGTAACATTGATAAAGTCCCTTGATGCCTTTGCTTGGTTTACTTCAAATCAGAAGAGATTGTATCTGTCTATTCTTCATCAAAATGGCATTTTCAATTGCATCACCTGCACCAGACAGCCACAAGCCTCAAATCTGACAAGACTGTCTTTCAATACACAGTGGTGGAAACTGACAATGAAGCCCTGGGAGACTGATGCATTTTCAATAATGCAGGGGTTTTTTTTTTTTTTCCCCTTAAAACCTGCCTTCCCCGCCCCCGCCTCCCCCCGCAGGGAAAAGGTTTAAACCACTCAGTGAAGGAGAAAAGCTATTTTACTGTTTTTTTAATGGTTATTTCTTCAAACTTGAAAAGTTTCATGTCACTTTCAAGTATGTTATTAAGAGAGGCAGAGCTTGAACAGATTCAAACTGTCCTCTCTCACAGCCAAATCTCCTGCAATTGAAAATGCCAGGGTGACAAAGGAAGCTGCCATGTAAGGATACACTGTTCTGGCTGAAAGGACCTAACTCTCCTGATAATCCTGATGGTACCTGTGTTATTTCATAGGTGGCACACTCAGATTAGATAAAAACATGACAAATTGAAAACTAATGACACCTCAGGAAAAATGTCAAGCAAGTATTATTTTTAAACAATCCTTGTTGACTGTGAGAACCTAACGTGAGGCTTCCACTGTGGTATGGGGGAAGATTGTCATGCATGCCATAAACTGAGTTGAGTGGCACTGTAAATTTGATTGGGAAATTAAATGTTTTGTGAATGATATGACAGAAAAATCACCATGACCCAACTGCATTGGCTATGGGTCACCTGTTTTGTTTTGGTCGCAGTTACTGAAGCCAGTATTTCTTTCTCTGTATCCTGTAGGATTATGTTAGCTTATACAGATTTATAATTATAAGCAAACTGGAGAAGAATCAGAAGAAATAAATAGTTTCATCAGTGGCTGAGTTCTTATCTCTTCCTGAAGACAAGAGTTACCCTTCTGAAAAGCTCTAAAAATAAATACAATCATTAGAAAATATTTAAAATTTTCTCCTCTCATATTGGGTGCTACATTTCATAAAAATAGCATTAAGGATCTCTGAAAAGTAAAGTTTAAAGATGTATCTACAGTGCTTAGAGCTAAAGTGTTTGGTGTATATTTGTTTTACTCCTCAAAGACAGCAGCTTTCATTTAACATTTACATAATGATATTTTTAAAATATCATTTTTTAAAGACAATTTTGGCTTAAGAAAGAATTGCATATGAATATTACAGTGAGTCTGTGTATCCTTCTCAGCTTTCCCTGTGTTAACATCTCTCAAAACTAACATACTAACCTTGGGAAAAAAAAAAAAAAACTATTAACTAAAGAAAAGATAATAACAAGTGTTGATGGGGATATGAAGAAATTGGAATTCCTATGCAACACTGGTAGAGATTTTCAAAAAATTAAACTTAGAACTATGATATTATCTAGCAATCCTGCTGCTGCTGCTGCTACTAAGTCACTTCAGTCGTGTCTGACTCTGTACGACCCCACAGATGGCAGCCCACCAGGCTCCCTCGTCCCTGGGATTCTCCAGGCAAAAACACTGGAGTGGGTTGCCATTTCCTTCTCCAATGCATGAAAATGAAAAGTGAAAGTGAAGTCACTCAGTCGTGTCCGACTCTTAGTGGTCCCATGATCTGTAGCCCATCAGGCTCCTCTGTCCATGGGATTTTCCAGGCAAGAGTACTGGAGTGGGGTGCCATTCCCTTCTCCATCTAGCAATCCTACTTCTGGGTATTTATCCAAAAGAATGGAAAACAGGATCTCAAGGAGATAATTGTAATCTCATGTTAATTATAGCATTAATAACAGTACCCAGGAAGTTGAAACTAAACCTAAATGTTCTTAGATGAAAATTAAAATTCTTTATACATATAAAGAATATTATTAAGTCATAAAAAATGAAGGAAATCCTGTTATATACTACAAAATGAATGAACATTGAAGAAATTATGCTAAGTGAAATTAGTCAACCACAGAAGGACAGAAACTACATGACTTCTACTTATATGAAGTTTGTAGTCAAATTCATTGAAGCATAAAGTGAAATGGTATTTCCAGGGCCTGATGGCAGTGGGAGATGGGCAATTGCTGTTCAGTGTATAAAAAATTTCAGTCATGCATGTTGAAAATGCTAGAGAGAACTACTGTACAATATTATACCCTATACTTCAAACATTTAAGAGGTTAGATTTCATGTTATGTATTTCATTTTACCACAATTTAAAAAATGCAGTAATAACTGTATGACTTTGTCTCCTGAGATACTTCTAAACTCTCGTACTGATTCATATACTGTACTGGTGGTACTTTCTTCCTTTTTAGTATTTTTATATAGTCATTTATGTCATATGCAAATAGAAAAAACTTTGTCTTACCCAGTGCCTCTGTCCACTTGTTTTGCCATAACAAAAATATAATAGATTGAATGGCTCATAAACTGCAGAAATTTACTTTTCACAATTATGAAGGCTGTAAGTCTGAGATCGGGGTATGTCCAGTTTTGGTGAGGGTCCTCTTTCACATTGCAAACTGATGACTTCTCACTGTATAGTCTCATAGTGGGAGGGGTGAGGGATACCTGTGGGAGCACCGATCCTATTTTAATGAGAGCTCTACTCTCATGACATAATGACCCCAAAGCCCTACTTCCTAACTATCACCTTGGGGGTTATGTTATCAACATGTGAATCAGCGATGGGGTGGGAGGGGATATAGATATTCAGTTCTTTGTATGCAGTCTGCTTTCCACCTATCCCTTATGTATAGGAATTCAAGTTTGGTAAAGCTGTAAGAGAAGACGATATTTTCCTATATTCCGATCATAGGGGCAACACTTTCAGTCTTTCACTATTGAATATGATGTTAGTGCTACAGTTTCTCACAGAGGTCCTTTATCAAGTGAAGGGAGTTCCCTTCTATTCCTGTTTTGTTGAGAGATTTTATCGTGACTGAACATTAAATTCTGTCAAAGGGTTTTTCTGCATTATTCAGTTCATTAACTTTTTCTTATTTAATATACAGTTAGGGTGAAATTGATTAATTGATTTCCAAATGCAAAGAGTTGGACACGACTGAGTGACCGAATCGAACTGACTGAAATGGTGAAATGGTGTTTCATTCTTGAGGCAAGTCTCTACTTTGTCTAGATTTATTGATCTTTTTTATATATTGCTGAATTCAATTTGCCAATAATTTGCTGAAAAAATTATCTTTGTCCATAAGTTATATTGGTTTCTGTTTTTTTTCCCCCTTGTAATATCATTGTTTTTCATGTTAAAATATATATGAGCTCAGGAAAAATTTGGGAAATATTTCCTTGTGTTCTATTTTATGGAAGAAACTGTGTAGAATTGATATTATTTCTTCTTTGTACCCATTGGTAAAATCACCTGAGTCTGGATTTACTATTTTGCAATGTTTTTAAACAGAACTTCAATTTTTTTTAACACTTAAGTATAGGGATATTTGGGTTATTTATTCTGCAAGATTTTGTCTTTAGAAAAATGTGTTGATTCCAAGTTTTTTAAATTTATGTGCATAGAATTATTTGTTTTATTCTCTTATTATCCTTTTAATATCTGTGATGACTGTGACACTATTCTTTTTGTTGTTGTTGTTCCTGATATTGGTAAATTGAATTTTCTCTTTTCTGTTCTTAGATAGACTGTCTGGAGTTTATCTGCTTTATTGATTCTTCCAAGAACTGAAGCAGCATTTGATTTTCTTGATTTTCCTCTACTATTTTTTCTGTTTTCAATTTCATTGATTTCTATTTTGGTCTTTATTATTTCCTTTCTTCTGCTTGCTCTAGATTAAGGAGCTGACATTTAATATTGAAGAATATGTACTTTTTTTTTTTTTTTTGGCCTTAAATTCAAAAGGTTCTTTGAGTTCCTATAAGAGCAATTTTGTTTAGGGGGAAAACAGGTTTTACTCAAGTTTAACTTTTTTTTTTTCAGTTTTAGAATATGTTTCCTTGGTTGCTTATGATATGATGATGACATGCATGTGCCTATTTCCCTATAGCTACAGAAGAAATGAGATGCCATTCTGAGAGTTTTCATTATAATCCCTCTTGTGTAAGAAGTGGGCCATGTCTTTGTCAAAATCAAAAACACTTAGTAACAAAATCTTTTTTATTAATACAGAATTATAAAGGGGTGATACAGTGGTAAAGACTCCAGCTGCCAATGCAGGAGATTCAAGATGTGGGTTTAATTCTTTGCTTGGGAAGATTCCAAGGAGAAGGAAGTGGCAATCCACTCTAATATTCTTACCTGGAAAATCCCATGACAGATTAGCCTGGCAGGCTAATAGCTCATGGGGTTGCAAAGATTCAGACACAACTGAGTACACATGATTATTAAGCTTGCTTTTGCACTACAGTAATAAAATGTATACCACTGTGCATTTAGCTATGAACCTGTAACACCTCTTCTATTTCTCTAATCTCTTAAAATAACTGAACGAACCAAGAGCACTAATATCTGGTTGCATGAATGAATAACCAAAATAAAGAGCTGTTCATTAAGGAGAGTTGTAGCAAATGGAATCATGGTGAACATTATATCTTTTAATGTAATAAAATACAGACTAAGACCTATAAGACTGGAGAAATTAAATTATGTCCACATCACACAACACAAATATTGTCACCTATTTAGGTATGAAGCAACAAAAGTTCATATAAGAGTGCTGTTCTCCCTCATCTTTATTAGGCAGTAAATTTATACTTCCTAGGTGGGATCCACAGTCTCTGTGAATCCACAGAGTTATACCAATAGCTACAACATTCTAATAGCTGTTATAAAACCTTTTCTCAAAATTTAAGGCCAGTTTAGGGATGAATATAATTTGTGAAATTTATTCATTTCCATTTCCATTTTCTTCTACTTCCTAGAAAAATGGATTTAGTTATTTGTTAAAATTATAACACTAGCATTGCATTCTTATGAAGTATTTGTCTACCTGTCTCTGTAAAGCATTTTTCCTTTTAGATTCAAGTTCAAAAATGCTTTACAGAGACAGGTAGACAAATACTTCATAAGAATGGTGGGCTCCTGTCTGTGGGGTCACATAGAGTCAGACATGACTGAAGCGACTTAGCAGCATCAGCAGCACCCTTTCTGACTTCATTGCAAATAGATGGGGAAACAATGGAAACAGAGACAGGCTTTATTTTCTTGGGCTCCAAAATCACCACAGATGGTGACTGCAGCCATGGAATTAAAAGATGCTTGCTCCTTGGAAGAAAATCTATGATCAACCTAGACAGCATATTAAAAAGCAAAGACATTACTTTGCCAACAAAGGTCCGTCTAGTTCCAGCAGTCATGTATGGATGTGAAAGTTAGACCATAAAGAAGGCTTAGCTGTGAACAATTGATCCTTTTGAACTGTGGTATTGGAGAAGACTCTTGAGAGTCCTTTGGAGTGCAAGAAGATCAAACCAGTCAATCCTAAAGGAAATCACTCCCGAATAGTCATTGGAAGGACCCATGCTGAAGCTGAAGCTTTATACTTTGGCCACCTGATGCGCAGAGCTGACTCATTAGAAAAGACCCTGATGCTGGGAAAGATTGAAGGCAGGAGGAGAAGGGGATGACAGAGGATGAGATAGTTGGATGGCATCACTGACTCAGTGGACATGAGTTTGAGCGAGCTCCAGGAGATGGTGAAGGACAGGGAAGCCTGGTGTGATGCATTTCATGGGGTCGCAAAGAGTTGGACACAACAGAGCAACTGAACAACAACCCTTTCTCATTCTTAATATAGAAGTGAATACTGAGAGGTATAGCCCAAAAGACTTCAACCATCTTCAATCATAGTACCAGTGCTGTTGTATCCCCTCTTTCACTTTCGGGAGACTGCTACTTCAGCTGGGTGCTATTTTCTCTCTCATTTTGTGCTTCCATTGTTCCATGGATCATCTTCCTTTTTTCAGCACCACAAAATTTATTCTCCATAAATTTGTTCCCAAAGAGTACCAAAAATGCCAAAATTATAAACTTGACTGTATCTTGCATATTTTTGTGCCACAAACTATATTAGAGACAGAAGCAGGAATTTTATATCTCAAAGATTTAAATGTGTTTATTTTTAATATTCACACCCACCCACTCAACCTGCCTTTAATTAAGCATGGGTTTGATTACATTTGTTCCTGGAAATAAATTGGAGATGAAAATATTGATGTGTTCAAAGTTAATCTTTGTAAAACCAAAAATGTTTATTATGTTGTTTGCCTTACTTATCATTCTATTTTCAAGAAAAAGAAACAAGTCCCCTTTCAAAAAAATGTTGAATAGACTTATTCATCTTTTAACTATATAGGTCCAGATATGAGTTTCAGCTCAAGCTCTGGTCTATTCCCTCCAGCTTATCTACATTATACTACTAATTACTATATGACTAATTGATTTTGACTTATAAAAAACAAACACAGTAATTCCCAAATGCAATTAAACAACTTAATGTGCAATGCAAAATTCTAAGATATAAATAAATTTCATATTCCATGAAATTTGTGAGAGGGGAAATCACAATCATGTATGCATATATCAAATCACTTCGACTCTGTGGTTAAAAGATTACTGCCTAAAGCACTATAAAATGAGTTTTAAATACTTACACTTTTCAATAAGAGTAAAATATTTATATCATATTATGAGGAAAATTATGCTTTCATATGAGGCATGAATGTACTTGTAGTAGTTATGGCTTATTCATTATTCAAAATTTTAGTATCATAAATGGAAAACTTTGGTGAATTTCTTTTCAGTATTCTAAGTGATATAAAAATCTGTGGCTATATCATTAATAAATTTTTATATCCAGGTCATTAAATTGCTTCTCCAAATTTCACTAATTCTCTAGGCATGGATTTGAATGAATTCATGTCTAATACAACATGATGTTCATTAAAAAAAATTAAAGAAATTCTGGCCCATTCTTTATATGAAATATCTCAAAACTAGCATAGATCTCTGTCTCTTCTTGGAAAGAGAGGCATATTCTGGTCTTCAGATTTAAAATTTCTATGCTCTTATTCCTGAGTAGCTTCAGAGCATATATAAAATGCAATTTCAATGATACATTTAGAAACACAAACATAATAAGCATTCTACACACAGAAAAATAGACATCCATTGTTGGTAAATTATAATGCATCAGGAAAATTTAACTGAAATTTACAGAGATCAATCTTTTAATGGACATTTTCCCTATGTTAAGTAACCACTTAAATGTATTTGAAATTCTGTATTTTAAATGATTTAGTAAAGGTGATAGTTTCTTCTTTCTCCTCTTAGAAAACATGCAAATATATTAGAATGTAAAACAGGAATGCAAACTCTGTTTTTAATTAAAATAGGGAACCCCTGAGGTGGAATGACTTTGCAGTTCCAGTTCAGTCGCTCAGTCGTGTCTGACTCTTTGTGACCCCATGAACCGCAGCACGCCAGGCCTCCTTGTCCATCACCAACTCCTGGAGTTTACCCAAACTCATGTCTATTGAGTCGGTGATGCCATCCAACCATCTCATCCTCCTTCGTCCTGTTCTCCTCCTGCCCTCAATCTTTTCCAGCATCAGGGTCTTTTCAAATGAGTCTAAGAGAAGGTAATGTCAACAATGGGAGAAGAGCTCATATGATGTATATGATGGCTCTCACAAATAACACCAAAAGCTGCAGAACATAGACAGATATTGCAAAAACAATACTCTAGTGTAAATGACACATTATGAGGAGTAAAAAGGAGCAGATTTGCTGCTAGCAGGATCTATTTCACTCCTATTTTCCCTGCTAAAAAAATTCACTGACATAGAAAACTCTGTACTATAAGTCTGAATCATGGTTTAGACATTCACGTCATAACATATTTCTGGAAATAGGTGGTCAAATTAATTGAACATCATTTCAGGATAAATCATGATAAAAAAGAAAACTGTTTAGGAGTTACACAAAGATGTTACTCCAGAAAAAAATGTGAAAATAAAAATAAAAGCATAGAAAGAAATGAAAGAATATCTTTATAAACATTTTACTGTAGAGAAAATAGTTATGACTAAACAGAATGCAATGAATTAATAAAATAAGACCTCAAAGCAGAGTTTTAAAAACTCAAAAATCATGATAATGAAACAAACGATGAGAATATTGTAGAGTTTGTGGACTTCACTGTGAATGACCTGGAAGACACTGAATAGATAATTACTGAACAGAAATGTAATACAATATGATCATTTAAAAACATTTTTCTGGAAGTCATGTGGTGAAGTGAACGGAAAAGAGGAAAGAATATAAATAGGAGGAGTGTTTAGAAACGAAATATGATGGTAACATGGACAAAAGTGGTAGCAGGGGAAGTGACAGTTGCTGAAAAATCAAATGTTAATAAAAATCAGTCCTGGGTGTTCATTGGAAGGACTGATGCTGAAGCTGAAACTCCCATACTTTGGCCAACTGATGCGAAGAGCTGACTCATTGGAAAAGACCCTGATGCTGGGAAAGATTGAGGGCAGGAGGAGAAGGGGACGACAGAGGATGAGATAGTTGGTTGGCATCATTGACTCGATGGACATGGGTTTGGGTGGAATCTGGGAGTTGGTTATGGACAGGGAGGCCTGGTGTGCTGCGGTTCATGGGGTCGCAAAGAGTCAGACAGAACTGAGCGACTGAACTGAACTGAATGCCTATATGTTCTTCATTAAATCCTATTTTCATTCGGGAACAGTATTGTTAAGCTTCTAAGAATCAGTTGCTATCATAACTGAAATGAATAAATGTGTGAAGAAATGAATTAAAGCAGTTACCTTCCAATTCATTATCACAGTTATAATTACAATATGATATGCTATGATTAGGAAACATAGGAAATATACATGATACAAGACATGGCTTTCATGAAAGCTTGTTTCCTGAAATTTATGACTCCCTGCTTTACTCAGCTGTGTAACAACTCTTTATGGAAGGATGCTGTAATCTGACAAACTTTATAATACGAACATGTGCTAATTGCACTAGTTTTGCTCTGCTTATTGCCTTCATTTCCTTATTTAATGAGGATTTCTGTTTAATAATAGTAATATAAAACTAAAATGAATTTAACTGAAACCATTTATATATTGTTGGCATAACTAGTCATGGATTATTACAAGCAATATTTGACTTTAATAAGAGTGCCAATGAATCAAATATGGTCACATGAATACTATTTTTCTAATTGAAAACAAGTACATATTATAAACTTTTCAAAATTTTTATTTAAAGGATTATGGAATTACCTCACTGGAAAAAGGCATGATATTTAATTCACTTTTTGTTTCTTTAATTTCTTTAGAGAAATATGTGTAGAACATGTGCAGTAATATTCAGTAGACTAGTCTAGCATGTCATTATTTCCATTGTTATAGAATGTAAAGAATTTGAATTAGTACAGTGAATGTTAAAAGAGTCCTACTGAGAGGAGGAATTTAAGCACAGCAAGCTACCCAGGCCAAATGGATAGACTCCTGCTGACATTTTCAAGCCTGAGCCAGAATCCAAGGAGGGTGTTGGTACCAAATCATCTAATTCACACTTAAAGATGATGCCAGATATTCACTTTTCTTTGGCTTTGTGATAATGATTTGTTCTTGTGTTTTCATTGAAGGATTAATCTTATGGATAACAGTTACTGATTATGATTTCTTTATATTGAAACTTTTTGAATATTTTATAAAACAATAATCACCAAACAACAGTGAGAACTAATAAAAAACTCAGTTTGAATGTTTATATTGTGTTTTAGAAAATTTTCCAAGTAACTTTAATAATAATTATCTTGATTTGGAACTATTAATTTCTTTCCTGATTATCCAGGGTATTACGTGAAAAACACTATTTATATCAGTTCTTTATTTTCCTTCTGTTTACCTCAATCTCAGTTGGCTCATGGTTGGAAAACATAGTTTAAATGTATGTATTAATATGTATTAATACAATGCATATTAAATATGTATGACATATTGACACACAAAGAGCAGTAAAATGAATTATAAAGATTTTTTCCTTCACTCTTCTTGTGATACCTACGTTTTAAAAGGAACCTGAAATTTTATCACTAGAATTCATGAACTATGAAAATTAGAAGAAAAACTTTTCTAAATGGGAATTTTTCAATATTCCTTCAAATCACATTATCTACTTAGTTATTAATTTGATGGTGAAAATAACTTGATTAACAAGTGTTTCTAATCCTCAACTATCTTGAGGTAAAAACTATATGCCCCTTTGCTCTCTGGTATGGAGATTCTTTCCCTATGGACCAAAACTTCAAGAAAAGAATAGCAGAACCATTAAGAGAGGAGGCTGGGCCCTGCCAAGACCACATATTTTTCATTCTCCAAGACAGGAAACCTTTCTGATTACATACACACAGAAAGTTCTTTGGAGTTCAAAGAAGAATGATGCCAGAGAGATGTTCATTACCCATAGGCTTTTGCAGT
The DNA here is from genome assembly GCF_000754665.1 of Bison bison bison. NCBI lineage: Eukaryota > Metazoa > Chordata > Mammalia > Artiodactyla > Bovidae > Bison > Bison bison. Next base: position 3,168,010 of record NW_011494919.1, on the reverse strand, counting down.
ATAGTCCATCTTGGCTAGGAGATGTGTGCCCCCATATGGAGGATCCTGAGATATACCATATATGAACTGTGAAACAGACACATGATGATTGGATAAAGGAAACTCAGAAGAAACGCCTCCATATAAGTGATTTAAACTGAAATGAGATTGTGAATCAGAGACTCTTTCTGTGAGCTCTTCTGTGTGTCTATCCACACATAATGTACTCCTTTTCCTCCTAATAATCACTTTACTTGTTTCACTACTTTCCATCTGTGGAAATTCTTTTCTGCAAAGCCGAAGGGCCAGGTTCCTTGTTACTGACCACTGATCTAGTGGCCGGGATTTGGCGCTCTCACCACCACAACCCAGCCTCAATCTCTGGGTGGGCACTCCAACACCACTTCAACCTGCTGTAGGCCAAGGCTACCTGGGATCAATTTTATCTCTTCCATTCAACTAAGGGAATAATGGTCACATTAAAATATACTTTTCATATATTCAGTTCAGTTCAGTTCAGTCGCTCAGTCCTGTCCAACTCTTTGCGGCCCCATGAATCGCAGCATGCCAGGCCTCCCTGTCTATCACCAACTCCTGGAGTCCACTCAGACTCACATCCATCGAGTCAGTGATGACATCCAGCCATCTCATCCTCTGTCGTCCCCTTTTCCTCCTGCCCCCAATCCCTCCCAGCATCAGAGTGTTTTCCAATGAGTCAACTCTTCGCATGAGGTAGCCGAAGTACTGGAATGTCAGCTTTAGCATCTTTCCTTCCAAAGAAATCCCAGGGCTGATCTCCTTTAGAATGGACTGGTTGGATCTCCTTGCAGTCCAAGGGACTCTCAAGAGTCTTCTCCAACACCATAGTTCAAAAGCATCAATTCTTTGGCGCTCAGCTTTCTTCACAGTCCAACTCTCACATCCATACATGACCACAGGAAAAACCATAGCCTTGACTAGATGGACCTTTGTTGGCAAAGTAATGTCTCTGCTTTTGAATATTGTATCTAGGTTGGTCATAACTTTTCTTCCAAGGAGTAAGCGTCTTTTAATTTCATGGCTGCAGTCACCATCTGCAGTGATTTTGGAGCCCCACAAAATAAAGTCTGACACTGTTTCCACTGCTTCCCCATCTATTTCCCATGAAGTGATGGGACCAGATGCCATGATCATAGCTGTCTGAATGTTGAGCTTTAAGCCAACTTTTTCACTCTCCTCTTTCACTTTCATCAAGAGGCTTTTGAGTTCCTCTTCACTTTCTGCCATAAGGGTGGTGTCATCTGCATATCTGAGGTTATTGATATTTCTCCCGGCAATCTTGATTCCAGCTTGTGCTTCTTCCAGCCCAGCGTTTCTCATAATGTACTCTGCATATAAGTTAAATAAGCAGAGTGACAATATACAGCCTTGATGTACTCCTTTTCCTATTTGTATATATATCTTATGATATATACATATTATATATCATCAATTATTAGTATAAACTATAATACAGTGGTTATTCAATAAAAAATCACACTGATATTTTGAGAAAATTATTTTACTACTTTCAAATACATTTCATTATTTATTTACAGTATATTTGGTATATATCAAGTAATTTGGAAATGGTTTAGAATTGGAAAGGAACACATTATGTTAAACCAATACTTCAGAATTGGTGAACACATCCATCAGGAATACACTGTTTGAAATTTTACATTCCTACATTTGTAAAATATAGTAAATGGAGCACAGGATTTTTACTCTATCTTAAAATGGATCTAGAGACAGAAAAGTAATATAGTCATGCTTTTAAATTACTTCTACAAGTTAAATTAAATAATATCATGAGCTATTAATTTTTCTCAGGGTATTAGTGTATCAAAATGCTTATATTGTCAACTGAAGAATAAACATCAATTTAAATATAGATATTTAAAATTCTGTGTCATATAGAGTTATTCTTCTTCCCCATTTTATTTCTCCCCTACCTTAGTTTTTCTCACTCTGTCTTTATATGGTGTGTAATGAAAACTAATGTGAAATGATAATCTTCAAGTCTATCAAATTAACTGTTTTTCTTATTTTCATAATATATAACATTCTGCACAATCAAGTTTTCAATCACATCAAAGTAAGTCTGCAGTACAACTTGAGACAGAGAAGCCTTGAGGTTTAGCTTTCCTGACCATTCTCTGTCTTGAGTGCAGCTCTCCCAAACAGTTTAAAGTCCCACTGAGTGGTATTTCAGAGTGTAAAATCATGGAGACACATAGGTAGCACCCAGCAAAGGGAACACTGAACCACCTGGGACTGGGGCAATAGAGTCACTCTCAGAAGGACCACAGCCTCAAACTAAGAGCTGTTAAACTGGTTAAATCAGCCAGGAAGATTTGTGAACCAGATCATGGTTAATAGCCACTAATAACTCTGAGCACCCTTTGCCTTGTAAACACCAGAAAAATACAGAATTCAAAAGAAAGACTGTGCAGCAGCACATGGTGCTGTATAGATCCCAGGAAACCTTCCCCAAGTCAGAGACAGTATGAGTCCTTATTTACCCTATCATCAAGAGACCGTCAAACTCCACAGAGAGGAGCTGTGCACAGTGGTAACGATGAAACTAAGAAACTGGTAATTTTTACCTAGAAAAACTATGTTACTTAAAGGGCTTTAAACATAAATTGCATTGATGATGATGAACTACACTGAATGAAATTGCTTTCCCATTGTCGAGAAAATTTAAAGAAGGACTAATGAATTATAAATAAAACAGTATAGCTCCATTTTCTTGCATTTTGGATTTGCATATGAAAATATTTTTATGTACCACTATATATGAACATACTATATTAATTATATCTTTCAAATGTGGCAGAATAAATTTATATGCTAAAGGAGGGCAATCATAGCAAGTATATTTCATCATTTAGTAAAGACTCAAGTATAGAGACCTAATTACATGGGCAAAGAGTCAGACATGAGTGACCGACTGAACAATGAACAAAGCAGCAACTATGTTATTAATATGCATTATATTAATATATAATTATATATTTATATGTATAGTATTATATGATAATATAATATGTAGGGAGATAATTACACAGACACAAGCAGTTACTATATTATTGCATTCTGAGATATATATACATACACACACATATATATTCTAACCAAAATAATCATCTCCTTCTACTATCTCAGACTTCTCTATGCTTAATGAAATATAGAGCAAGACTTTAAACTATTTGGGAAAGCTGCACTCAAGACGGAGAATGGTCAGGAAAGCTAAACCCCAAGGCTTCTCTGTCTCAAGTTGTACTGCAGACTTACTTTGATATGATTGAAAATTTGATTGTGCAGAACATTATATATTATGAAATTTGAAAGCTAATGAACAAATTTACTTTTAATTCCTTGTGGTTCAAATAGTTATTTCAGAATAACTTATCTTACTCTTCTATTTTATCTTGATTCTTTTGGGAAATATTTCAAGACTTATTTCCTGCTTTGTATTTATTACCACTACAAAAAAGTAATAACCTTAATCTGACTCACAAGAAAATATACATTGTGCACAACATTCAGGAAGTGCATGTTTCAGTTTAGTTCAGTTCAGTCGCTCAGTCGTGTCCGACTCTTTGCGACCCCATGAATCAAGGCATGCCAGGCCTCCCTATCCATCACCAACTCACGGAATTCACTCAGACCCACGTCCCTCGAGTCGGTGATGCCATCCAGCCATCTCATCCTCTGTTGACCCCTTCTCCTCCTGCCCCCAATCTCTCCCAGCATCAGAGTCTTTTCCAATGAGTCAACTCTTCGTATGAGGTGGCCAAAGTACTGGAGTTTCAGCTTCAGAATCATTCCTTCCAAAGAACACCCAGGGCTGATCTCCTTTAGAATGGACTGGTTGGATCTCCTTGCAGTCCAAGGGACTCACAAGAGTCTTCTCCAACACCACAGTTCAAAAGCATCAATGCTTTGGCGCTCAGCTTTCTTCACAGCCCAGCTCTCACATCCATACATGACCACAGGAAAAACCATAGCCTTGACTAGATGGAAATTTGTTGGCAAAGTAATGTCTCTGCTTTTCAATATGCTATCTAGGTTGATCATAGCTTTCCTTCCAAGGAGTAAGTGTCTCTTAATTTCATGGCTGCAATCACCATCTGCAGTGATTTTGGAGCCCCCCAAAATAAAATCTGACACTGTTTCCACTGTTTCCCCATCTATTTCCCATGAAGTGACAGGACCAGATGCCATGATCTCATTTTATGAATTTTGAGCTTTAAGCCAACTTTTTCACTCTCGTCTTTCACTTTCATCAAAAGGCTTTTGAGTTCCTCTTCATTTTCTGCCATAAGGGTGGTGTCATCTGCATATCTGAGGTTATTGATATTTCTCCCGGAAATCTTGATTCCAGCTTGTGCTTCTTCCAGCCCAGCATTTCTCATGATGTACGCTGCATATAAGTTAAATCAGCAGGGTGACAATATACAGCCTCGACGTACTCCTTTTCCTACTTGGAACCAGTCTGTTGTTCCATGTCCAGTTCTAACTGTTGCTTCCTGACCTGCATACAGGTTTCTTAAGAGGCAGGTCAGGTGGTCTGGTATTCCCATCTCTTTCAGAATTTTCCACAGTTTCTTGTGATCCACACAGTCAAAGGCTTTGGCATAGTCAACAAAGCAGAAATAGATGTTTTTCTGGAACTCTCGCTTTTTTCGATGATCCAGCGGGTGTTGGCAATTTGATCTCTGGTTCCTCTGCCTTTTCTAAAACCAGCTTGAACATCTGGAAGTTCACAGTTCACATATTGCTGAAGTCTGGCTTGGAGAATTTTGAGCATTACTTTACTAGCGTGTGAGATGAGTGCAATTGTGTGGTACTTTGAGCATTCTCAGTGCATGTTTAGTCATGAATAATTTAAAGAGGCCTACAGAAATTAACCTCTGCTTTTTGTTTGTGAATTTAGACTAATTTGATTAGAAATTATTATTGTCCTCATTGCTGTGGTACATGAAAACTTCTGCGTATATCAGATTATGGGGGCAGAGAGCAGCAGTAACAGTAATAGACTTATCAACAATAAGATACTTTTTTTTTTCTTTGCCATTCCTCAGAGATAAAATGTTTCAAGCATATATATCTATCTTCTTATATATATGATGGTATATAAAACACAGACATGAAAATTATTATGTCATCTGTCTCTCTGTATCTATCTATCCAACATGTAATTGAACAATACACAAAGCAGGTAGAGAATCAAAGAACATGGCCCTGTTATTTAAGAAGCTCATAAGTTATTCACAAAGTAAATATATATAGCTATAGGACGGAGTAGAAATGATGTATGAGAATATGAAATGAAGAACATATGTTGGATTGGTATCATAGGATTTCAAATAAAGGATGATAAAAGAAAACTTATAGGAGAATAAATAAACATTATGGATAATTTAATTTGTGCTCTTATCTTAGTTTTTTCTAAATAGATAACTGAAGGTTATGAACATATGTATACTTTTCCCCTCGTCATGTTAACACATCCCTCTCCTCTTCCTTCTCACTGGGGAATTATTTCTATAAGTAACTTATTATACCTGTGGGCATTAATATTTTTTAAGCATTTGTTCTTTTAGTATAAGGTATATTAGGGTCTCACAATTATAGTAGGAAGGTCATTCCTATTTCTGTTGGTAATCTTTCTAATTATAAATATTTTATTAAAATTTTATAAAATATAAAAGCATAATTTTCCCATTGCTGCTGCTGCTGCTAAGTCGCTTCAGTCGTATCCGACTCTGTGTGACCCCATAGATGGCAGCCCACCAGGCTCCCCCGTCCCTGGGATTCTCCAGGCAAGAACACT